>NW_024081417.1:542733-742641 GCF_003009895.1 Hyaena hyaena | reverse complement strand
AAAAAAAAAAAAGGAAGTTCAATGATGTATAAGAAAGCACAGAAAAAACAATTTGATGAAATCAGGAAAACAATATGTGAATAAAATGAGGAGTTTATCGAGGTGGAAATCCTTAAAAAAGAACCAAAAAAGAAACTCTAGGGCTGAAGAATACAATAAATGAAATGAAAAATGCTCTAGAGACATCGACCGAAGAATGGAGAAAGCACTGTTCATGGGGATGGCTATTAGTACAATGGAAGCCAGTATGGAAGTTCCTCAAAAAATTTAAAATATGTGATTCAGCAATGCCGCTTCTGGGTATATACTCAAAGGAAATAAAATCAAAATCTCAAAGAGATATATATAGTGGAAAACCAGCTATGAGAAAAAGATTTGCAACAACATGGATGGAACTTGAGGGCATTATGTTAAGTAAAATAAGTCAGACACAGAAAGACAAATAACTGCATGATCTCACTTATACGTGTAACCTAAGAGAGCTGAACTCACAGAAACAGAGTAGAATGGGGGCTTCCACGAGCTGAGAAGTTGGGGAAAGGGGAGATGTTGATCAAAGAGTACACACTTCCAGTTTTAAGATGAATGAGTTCTGGGGACCTAATGTACACTATGGTGACTGTAGGTAACAATACTGTATTATACACTTGAGTGTTGTTAAGAGAGTAGATCTTAAATGTTCTTACCACACATACACTCCCAAAAAAGGTAATTTTGTGAGGTGTTGGAAGTGTTCATTAATGCTATTTTGTTCATTTTGCAATATATTGTGTATCAAATCATCACATTGTATGCTTTAAACTTACATAATGTTATACGTCAATTAAATCTCAATAAAGCTGGAAAAATATTAAGGGAAGTAAAGTAAGAGAAAAGAGTAGGTGTAGGAGGGTGTGAATCTTTTATTTTATTTTTTTTAATTTTGAGAGAAAGAACATGAACAGGGGAGGAGAAGAGTAGAGGAGAGAGAATCCAAAGCAGGCTCATGCTGCAGGCCTGGAGCCCAATGTGGGGTTTGATTTTACAAAACATGAGACCATGACCTGGGCCGAAGTCAAGAGTCAGATGCTCAACCAACTGAGCCACCCAGGTACCCCAGCGGTGTGAATCTTTTTTTTTTTTTTAACATTTTATTTTTACTTTTTGAGAGATAGAGCATAAGCAGGAGAGGGGCAGAAAGAGAGGGAAACACAGAATCCGAAGCAGCTGTCAGCACAGAGCCCAATACAGGGCTCTAACCTATGGATGTGATCATGACCTGAGCTGAAGTTGGACGTTCAACTGACTGAACCACCTCGGCATCCCTAGAGTGTGAATCTTCTTAAAGAGTATAGCAACTTTCTCTTTCCCTTTCCTGAATCTTTTCTGTATGTTTCAAATTGCATCAAAATTAAAAGTTAGAAATGTCAATCCATGCAGATGGTCATTTTAGAAAGAAATAGGAAGTAGCACACAAAATTTCAATAGAGGTTTAAATACAATTTAACATAATTGACCTAATCACGAAGAAAATAGCTGGAGGGGCACTTGGGTGGCTGTGCTAACGCACTAATAATTATCTACTGCACTAACACAAGGGAAAATATTGCACTTAAAGATTTAGAAGGAAGAATCAAACCTGCCCCCTTACCTATTTAAAATATTTTCTTCCCATGGGGCGCCTGGGTGGCTTAGTTGGTTAAGTGTCCGACTTTTGCTTAGGTCATGATCTCACGGTTCGTGGGTTCGAGCCCCGCATCGGGCTCTGTGCTGACTGCCAGCTCAGAGCCTGGAGCCTGTTTCAGTCTGTGACTCCCTCTCTCTCTGACCCTCCCCTGCTCACGCTGTGTCTCTCTCTCTCTCCTAGAAATAAATAAAAATAAAACATTAAAAAAAATATTTTCTTCCCTTTCTTACTACGAATATTTTACTTAAGGTCACCACCCTTCCTTGACCACTGATCTTTTCATCACCCATGCTCTGCTCTTCTTCTCTATTTTTGATAAAACACAATAACTTCTAATAAATTAAAGAATTTAGGGGCATCTGGGTGGCTCAGTTGGTTAAGCATCTGACTTCAGCTCAGGTCATGATCTCACAGTTCGTGGGTTCCAGCCCTGTGTCGGGCTCTGTGCTAACAGCTCAGAGCCTGGAGCTGCTTCAGATTCTGTGTCTCCCTCTCTCTCTGCCCCTCCACCGGTTGTGCTCTGTCTGTCTGTCTCTGTCTCTCAAAAAAATAAAATAAAATAAAATAAAATAAAATAAAATAAAATAAAATAAAAGATTAAAAAAAGAATATAATAGCTTGGTTTTATTTAATGTTGTTTCTCTAATAGAAGTTAGTTTCTGGAGCACCTGGGTGGCTCAGTTGGTTAAGCATGGGACTCTTGGTTTCAGCTCAGGTCATGATCTCACGGTCCGTGAGTTCAAGTCCCACATTGATTTCTGGGGTAACAGTGCGAAGCCTGCTTGGGATTCTCTCTTTCCCTCTCCTTGCCCCTCCCCACTCACTCTCTCTGTCTCTCTCAAAATAAATAAATTTTTAAAAAATTTAAAAGAAGTTCTTTTCTGTGTTTTGTACAATGATGGTCCAGTGTAGCCACCAAAGTGCTCAACCAGCATTAAGAACTCTGATAAATATCTTGGGAAACACTTAATGAATATAATGTCACAGATTTCTGGTTTTTTTTTTTTTTTTGAGTCACCCAGCTATTTTTTTAAAACTCTACTCATTTCAGTACCCACAGTGAGCTCAGGAATGGAAAGCAATCATATTTTCAGACAAACTTTCAAATTGATTAATCCTGCATAATGAGATGTTTGGTTTAATTCTCCAACCTAAGAGATCCTAATATTCTCTGGCCTGCTTAGTGTTACTGGAGATTTATTTTTTAAATGTTTCACAATTAAGTTGTTCCTGAGTTAGCCCTGCAATTTTTGACAGAAGACTTTATAATTCAACATTAATTGCTTTCAGTAATTTGTACAACCTGTAAATGTTTTTCATTGACCATCTCAACTCCCTGTGCAGGTATTATCACCGAAATTACTGGTGACATGATAATTATTTTACACCATGGAGATGAGATCATGGAGTCCCAAACCTTTATTCCAGGTTCATATGCTCCTTTCCACCTCTGTACAGATGCTTCCAGAACGCCTACTTTTATTTGAGATAAGTGTCTATTTTTTTTTTTTAGGTAAGTCTGAGGTTCATAGGAGAATTATATCACAAAAAATCCAGTGAAAACCACAAACATAAAGTGCACATATGCTCTCTTGCTCTCTCACTCTCTTTCTTATGTTTTATGGGTTGAAACACATATTTTTGTGTCTAGTGAGAAATGACGTTTCCTGAGACCATCTGATGCCTACCACCCCTTTGCCCACATTCTTTTTTTTATATTTATTTATTTATTTTTTGGGGGGAGGGAAGACAGAGACAGAGAGAGAGAGCGAGAGTGAGAGAGAGAGCAAGAGAGAGAGAGAGAGAGAGAGAAGACAGCGAAGAGGCAGAGAAAGAGGGAGAGAGAGAGAATCACAAGCGGGTTCCACACTCAGCACAGAGTCCCATTTGGGGCTCAAACCCACGAACCATGAGATCATGACCTGAGCCAAAATCAAGAGTCAGATGCTTAAGTGACTGAGTCACCCAGGCGCCCTGCCTTTACCCATCTTCTTTACAGGTGTTGGCTTTTCTACTCTCTCCTCAGAGTTACAGCTTCTGTGAAATCCTTCATTTCTCTCTAAAGATGCTGAACATCACAGAATTCACTCTAAAGGCTTCACACAGGAGATATGTGCCCATCAGGTAGATAATGACACTGAACTCCAGCCTCTGAGTAGTTGTCCGGGGTCTGTGTGACAGGGGCTGGCACATGCGTTTACTTCTGTTAGATTTTGTGATGAGGCTGGTGTACTAAATGCAGCTATGATGATAAAAAGAGTGTTACTATTTATCTTCAGATTAGAGAACTAAAGACTAATCACATCCTCCAGTTAAGAGAAATTCTTCTTTGAAGAACACTGTGCCTACTGGTTGGAGGATTTGGGACTGGAGCGGGAGGGAGGAATAATCAGAGACCTCAGTAGTCTTCAGATTGTAAGATTACCCTGCTGTGTAATGGCAGCAGGTGTTCAAAGTGCCTTGCCAGTCTCCTTCTGCTCTTAACCTACTGCTCTCTCTAGCCTCCAATCTGTGTGCTTATCAATCTAAAAAAATAGAAATAAAAACGATAAAATAATATTCTGACTGGAGAACTTGTTTGATGGGCAAGTTCATGTCCCCTCTCTAAGAGCAGGAGTCACTTAATTTGGATCCTCTCTTTGTTGCCCAAAACCCTGTGATTATGGGAATAACATGATCTTTTATCGCCTTTGTATTTCTGAAGTCTTTAAGGGCTGGAATGATCAGTAACCACAGCAATTTCATATTTATATGACTCTGATGTGGGCTTTTTAAAAAATGTTTATTTATTCATGAGATTGAGCCCCATGTCGGGCTCTGCACGAATAGCACAAAGCCTGCTTGGAATTCTCTCTCCCTCTCTCTACTTTGCCTTGTTTGCACTCTCTCTCTCTCTCTCAAAATAAATAAACATTTTTTAATTATAAAATTTTAAATTTAAACACTACAAATTTCACCATGAATTTTTAGGAAATCAATTTATGAATAAATTTCAGGGGGATGTCCGCTCTGACACCCCCTGCCCTGCCCTTTTCCCCCCTCCCAGCCCCGATAGGTAGGTAACACTGCTTCACTTGTTGAAGACCCTTCTAGACCAATTCATATTCAGTGACTCTTAATTCACATCTGCTGATTTGCAGCTAAGTGAATTTACCTTCTCCATTCTTTCATGAACCACATTAGTCAATGTCCAAGGAATACGACTGATCCTCACTCGGGAGATGTTTTCCTCCTGCTCACCCTCTGGGGCTCTCTTATCTCTCGGTCACTAGTTTGCGCACCAAACGTGAGGTGTCTCCCCCACACGTAAATGCAAACTGTTCTCTTTATCTCAGTTACTGAAATATGATTGAAACGTACTTTACAAGGCATTTTACTTTTTTTTTTTTAATGTTTTATTTAGAGACAGTATGAGCGGGGGAGGGTCAGAGAGAGAGGGAGTCACAGACCGAAAGAGGCTCCAGGCTCTGAGCTGGCAGTCAGCATAGAGCCCGACGCGGGGCTCGAACCCACGAACCGCGAGATCATGACCTAAGCGAAAGTCGGACGCTTAACCGACTAAGCCACCCAGGCGCCCCACAAGGCATTTTACTTTACTTAATCTCAAATTGCACAAGCATTCCAGAAAACAAGAGAAAAAAATATATCAGGTAACATTTTATGTATTCAGCACTCTAAATTATTTTCAAAACATTTTAAATTTGCAGTTGTCGTGTATCTGGGATGACAGTCTGTCAGGTTCAGCCACAAGACGTGACACGAGAGAGGCCAGAAAAACAATTTGTTATAGTCACAGGTCCTAGAGACAGACCACACCGCCAGGGGCCGCTGGTGGAAGAGCCAAGGGGCTGACTCGACCGAGCAGGCGGGGCAGGTGGCGGATGGAAAAGCAAATGGAGGAGGGCCCCTGGGAGGCTGCACTGAAGGTCAGGGGGGAGGGGGCGCCGGGGTGGCTCAGTCGGCTAAGCGTCCGAATTCGGCTCGGGTCATGATCTCACGGTTCATGGGTTCGAGCCCCGCGTTGGGCTCTGTGCTGACAACTAGCTCAGAGCCTGGAGCCTGCTTCAGATTCTGTGTCTCCCTCTCACTCTGCCCCTCCCCTGCTCGTGCTCTCTCTCTCTCAGAAATAAATAAAACATTAAAAAAAAAAGTTCAATATCATTTTCAGTGTAATTTGTTTTTTTCTGATGTGTATGAGAAAAACACATCTTATAACGTATGTTTTTTCCTAAGAATTGCCCATTCATTTACATTGTCAAAGAAGCACCGAGATTATTATAATTGCCTCTTCTACATGTTTAAATGTTTTCTTTGAGTTTCATTTTATTATTTGTTTTAGGGGTCTTTCAGTAAAAGGCAGTATAAGCATGAAAAAATTAAAAAAAATTGTAAATGTTTTATTTATTTCTGAGAGAGAGAGAGACAGTGTGAGCAGGGGTGGGTCAGAGAGAGAGGGAGACACAGAATTCAAAACAGGCTCCAGGCTCTGAGCTGGCTTTCAGCACAGAGCCCAACGTGGGGCTTGAACCCACGAACCATGAGATCATGACCTGAGCCGAACTTGGATGCTGAACCGACTGAGCCGCCCAGGCACCCCCATGAAAAATTTTTTAATTATCTTTTTTTTTTTTTTTAATTTTAGAGAGCGGACAGGGGAGAGGCTCAGAGGGAGAGAGAGAGAATCTTAAGCAGACTCCACACTCAGCAAGGAGCCCAGCGCGGGGCTCAATCCCACAACCCTGGGATACTGATCTGAGCTGAAATCAAGAGTTAGTTGTTTAACCAACTGAGCCACCCAGGAGCTCCTTATATACAAATACAAATGTGCTAAGAATGTTTAAAGTCCTCAGTTTTGGTACATGGTTAGCAATATCTGGCTCAGCCAAATTTATGAAAATATATTACCAGGGTGCCTGGCTGAGTGCCTGACTCTTGATTTTGGCCCAGGTCATGATCCCAGGGTCATGGGATTGAGCCTCAAGTCAGACTCTGCTCTGAGCATGGAGACTGATTAAAATTCTCTCTCTCAAAAATATTTTTTAAAAATTAAAATTAAGGGGCGCCTGGGTGGCTTAGTCGGTTAAGCGTCCGACTTTCGCTTAGGTCATGATCTCGCGGTTCGTGGGTTCGAGCCCTGCGTCGGGCTCTGTGCTGACTGCCGGCTCAGAGCCTGGAGCCTGTTTCAATCTGTGACTCCCTCTCTCTCTGACCCTCCCCTGCTCACGCTGTCTCTCTCTCTCTCCTAGAAATAAAACATTAAAAAAAAAATTAAAATTAAAAAAACTTAAAAAGAGAACATACTACCATATTTTTACTTAAGGGATTAGATATTTCTTAGGCTTAGATCCAGTATTTATATATTTTCTTAAGATTAAAGCTCAAAAAATATACCTGTGATGTCTTAACTAAATCTCCAAGTATTTTAATACCACATATTAAAAAAATCATTTCTCCAAACTAATTCGGCATTAACTTTTATCATATATAAACTTCTATGAATTTATCCTATAAATACCTGCAAACATAGATAATTTGAGAGCTCTTATTTTATTCTATATTTTGTTTTTGTCAGCAGTAACCTGTATTTATTATTATACTTTATATATAGTAAGGAAAGTTCTTTTCATTAAGCATTTAAAAATTTGCATACTTTTGATATTAGTAGAGAAAATTTAGAAATGCTAACATTTTGGGGGCACTTGGGAAGCTCAGTCAGTTAAGCATCCAACTTTGGCTCAGGTCATGATCTCATGGTTTGTGGGTTCGAGCCCCACATAAGGCTCTGTGCTGAGAGCTCAGAGTCTGGAGTCTGCTTCATATTCTGTGTCTCCCTCTCTCTCTGTTCTCTTTCTCTCTCTCTCTCTCAAAAATAAAAAAAAACATTAAAAAAAGAAATGTTAACATTTTCATTGGAATTTGATTCAATAGCATACTTCTTAATGTGAATTGTATTATTAACATTACAAACATTTCCATCTAGGACGATGGTTTTCTTTGTTGTTATTCAAAATAAATTGTATGACTTAAGTATAGTTTCTGGTTTTAAGTCAATGTTTCCCTCACATTAGTTTATTTTAATGTTGTTTTCCAAAATTCCACTAGTCTTTCACTAATGTATTTTCACTTATACCTTGGAAGAGGCTATTGCTTAAAAAGGAAATTTTTTTTATTTTTTTAATTTATTTCTAGGAGAGAGAGAGAGAGAGACAGCGTGAGCAGGGGAGGGTCAGAGAGAGAGGGAGTCGCAGACTGAAACAGGCTCCAGGCTCTGAGCCGGCAGTCAGCACAGAGCCCGATGCGGGGCTCGAACCCACGAATCGCGAGATCATGACCTGAGCAAAAGTTGGACGCTTAACCGACTAAGCCACCCAGGCGCCCCAACCCAGGCAGGTTTTTAAAGTTTATAGTGAAAGCCCTATTATCTACAGTTGACTTTGTATGTTTGGGCTTCGTGGTCTGGGCCAGTGGCTCCATGATTATTTTCCTGCACAGGCACAGGCAACAGGTCCACTATATTCACAGCAACAGCCGTTCTTCCAGACCTTCTCCCGAGGCTAGAGCCACACACACCACTTTGATCCTTGTGAGCTGCTTTCTCTCCTTTTACTCACTGTCTTCTCTTTTGTCTGTCTGGATGATTCTATTTGTTATTCCAGGCCAGTGGCTGGTGGATGCCTCTATATTTTTGTCTTTATGTTTCTCAACATTCAGCCCCTTTGTGCTCATTTTCAGTGATACACGTGTCACTGGTAAACTGCAAAACCGGTTCTGTCTTATCTGCTATGCGAGGAAAACAGCTTTTGCTAATTTGGCTGAAACCATAAGACTGTGTTCTCTACGGGAAATTCAATCATTCTTTCCATCATCTGCTAATACTTCGGGCATCAATAATTTTTAGGTTTTTGATAAGAAAATATTATTCTGTGTAGACTGGAACAATTAGGTTCTAGAACTCATGAACCCTATAATAGGAGGATGTGAATATCATGTAAGTAGTTTACACAAACACTACTCAAACTGTCTTAATGTTTATTTTTTGAGAGAGAGAGGGGCAGACTGCAAGTGGGGGGGGAGCAGAGAGAGAGGGAGAGACAGAATTAGAAACAGGCCGCAGGCTCTAAGCTGTCAGCACAGAGCCTGACATGGGGCTCAAACCCACAAACCGTGAGATTGTGACCTGAGCCAAAGTCTGATGCCCAACCGACTGAGTCACTCAGGCGCCCCAAACTGTTTTAGCTTCATCAAAAGAAAAGTTCATGAAATTTTGAAATAGAACAGAAACTTTGAAAAAGAAATTTTGAAATTGTGAGTTTGGGGATTTGGACAAAATCTCTCACTTTGCAGGTGTTTTTGTGTATATATGGCAATAAATTATATGTAACATAAAATTTTCCATTTTCATCATTTTCAAGTATACCATTCAGTGGCATTAAGTAAATCTGTAATGTTTTGTGTCTACTTCCACTACTACTATCTATTTATAGTTCACATATAATATATATGTCAAAATACATATATGAAAATAATACAACATACAATGCTGTGTTAATTTCAAGTGTACAACATGGTGATTTGACAACTCTATACATTACACAAAGCTCACCATAGTGCAACCACCATCTGTCACCATGCAGAGTTATTACAATATTATTGACTTTATTCCCTATGCTGTATCTTTGTCCCTGTGACTTATTTATTTTATAGCTGGACATGCAAAACTTTTAAAAAAATCAAGCCAAACAGAAAATATGTACCCACTGATCAAGAATTTCCCATTTCCCTCTCTACCTAGGCCCTGTTAACCTCTAATCTATGTTCAGTCTCTATGAGCCTGCCTATTCTGGATATTTCCTATGAATAGAATCATAATATTTATCTTTTTGGGTCTGGCTTTAATCACTTAGCATAATGTTTTCAAATTTCACCCATCTTGTAGTATGTATCAGAACTTCGTTCCTTTTTATGGATGAATAATATTCCACTGAATGAATGCACCACATTTTAAAAATCCTTTCATGTTTAACAGATACTTGAGTTGTTTTGACCTTTTGGATATCATGAAGAGTGCTGCTATGAACACTGGTGTACAAGTGTTTGTTTGAGTCCTGTTTTCAAGTCTTTGGGGTGGATACCCAGGAGTGTAAATGGTAGGCCCAATGGTATTTCCATATTCAAAGTTTTGAGGAGTGGCTAACCTGGCTTTCACACTTTTCACCTACTTCCCACATTGTACCATTTTACATTCCCATCAGCAATCGATGAGGGCTCCAATTTCTCCAAGTCTCTACAGCTTTGTCAATACCACCCCCCCCCCCCCATGGTCATCCTAGTAGATGTGGAGAGATACCTCATTGTGGTTTTGGATAAAATTTCCCTAATGAGGGGTACCTGGGTGGCTCAGTTGGTTAAGAGTCCGACTTTGGCTCAGGTCATGATCTCGAAGCCAGTGAGTTCGAGCCTCACATCGGGCTCTGTGCTGACAGCTCGGAGCCTAGAGCCTGCTTTGGATTCTCCGTCTCCCTCTCTCTCTGTCCCTTCCCTGTTCACACACCGTCTCTCTCTCACACAAAATAAACATTTTAAAAAATTTCCCTAATGAAGCATACTGTTAACATCTTAAGTAATTCACAGTTGCTGTTTGCCATGATCCTTTTCCTCATCTATTTTCCCCTCTCTCCTGACCTTTCGTCAGTATATAAACAGGGACTGACACCTACTCTCCTGAAAGGAAGAGCACTCTTGCTTCCGTCCTCCCTAATGCTCTATTCCATTTCCTGATGCTCCCATATCATCTTCCCCACTGCCCACCCCAATCCGCCTTGCAGCCCACACATAATCCCTCCTCCACTCTCTCTCCCATTCCCCAAATCAAGTGAAGGAAATCACATAGCAAAATATATATCCAACAGGAGACAGACACATCCTATTAGAAACAGAGGTAATATATGACTTGAGCTCGTCACTTTGGGATTTTCTTCCCCCTTTATTTAACTCAAAAGATAACCTTCCTGACTCAAGTAAGACTTCTAGAAGCAGCTCCTACTTCAAATAAGATTTCTTCCTCCTTAAATAGGTTAGAGGTTTCAGGCGGTATTCTGTGGATTTCCGTGTACTCCAGGCTCAGGGCTGAGGAGGAGGCTGGAAGCCCTATGTAAGCCTGACGGAGAGTGGGATACGGGCATTAAGAAACCTCAATAATCCGCGTGGGGTCGCCAAGGTGTCTGGGGAAACAACCAACCTGTGCAGGTGCGGGCTGACGTCACAGGCCGGGCGCGCAACCGCTGCGGGGGCTGGAGAGCCGCAGGCGGCACCGGCCGCACGACGACGGGGCTCTCAGGACCCTGCGGGGAACAAAGGCAGCAATGCCCGCCCTGCAGTTACACTCGGGTTGCACCCCATCCCCCTACCCCACAGGCAGTTCTCATCCTTTGAGTTATCAAGTATTCTTGAATTTTCTGTTTTAAAAGAATTCACCATTGCTTTGGCTTGCTTTCCCGACACCCCGACGGGAAGCCGCACAGGGGGCGGGGCCTTGTCCCGGGGGCGGGGGGGGGGCCCTGCTGGCATGGACTTAGGCTCGCGGCAGGGGAGTCTTCGATGCCCCAGGAGCCCATGCTGAGGGTGGGGTCCGCACGGGGCTCTCACTGCTCCTGTTTCTCTGAGGGAACCCGGTTAGTTCTTTCCCTCCCCGGAAAGACACGACCATCAGGTCAGCGGGCCAGGCGTGATCTGAGGGGGCAGCGTGGGGTGGGCACAGCGGGGGTGGAACTTCGCACCGCAAGGTGCCCGCGGGCCCCACGGAAGCTTGGGTGGCGGGCCGGGGACACACTTAGGGTGCGCGGGCACCTCTTCAGAGACGCCCCCCGCCCCCCCAGTCTGAGTTCCCCCTTTCCACCCAAGGGGCTTTCAGGGGGCGCTTGCCCTGGTCCCGAGAGCGGTGAGGGCCACAGGCTGCCCCTAGGGCCTCCCAAAGGACAGCGGGGAGCTGTGGGAGCGTGCGGACTTCCCGTGTGTTGGGCTCCCCCCGGCAGGGCTCCCCGCGTCCCCCGGGCCCCAGGTTTCCGCAGGGATCCCGGGGGCGAAGCCCCTCGGGCCGCACACCTGTATCCGCCGAGGCCAAATCCCGACCTTTGCGGGCGACCCGCGGGGCCTGATCTGGGCCTTGAGCCGGTTCTGGGACGCGGGGCCGGCGGGCGTGGGGCGCGGCTCGGGAGCCGGGGAGAGGTTCGCACGTCCGCACAGGGCGCTTCCCCGGGGAGTCCTCCCACGTCGCCCGCGAGCACCCCGCTCAGGGTGACCCCGTGTGGGGTCGAGCTCCCGCCAGGGGACCGCCCCGGGGCCTCGCCTCACACCTCAGGAGACGATGTCTGTACCCCGCGAGCGACGTGGCCTCGGGGCTCCGCGAGCCTCGAGCCAAGCGCCACGGTGACAGCTGCGTACCCATAATGCCCAGAGACACGTGCCCAGAGCGTGCAGCCAATGAACGCGCAGAAACAGGGGAGTTTCGCGTGTGGACCAGAGCTTCGGGGCCGGACTTCCGGCACCCCTGTGGGTGGCCGTCGCTGTGACTGCTTTCGCGCGCAGCCGCTCTCTGGGTCCTTTAGGAGCTTGCAGTCGCGTCCGGGATGGGGAGTGCGAGAAGGCGATAGGGTCGTCCCCGCTGCACAGCAGGTGGTGTGAGGGTCGGTGGCGGTTGTTGATAACTGTGCACGAGTCCCTTCTCTGTCGCCGACTTCTTAGGACCGCTCTGTACCCAGAGTCCGATGGCTGCGGCCGAGCCCAGGGACCTGGCTCAGGTAAATGCGCGGCTTCCGGGACCTCCCGGCCCTTCGCCCACCCAGACCCTCAAGGCCCGAGCGCTAGGTGCCTGCTAGCGTCCCTGGTGCCTAGGCCTCGGGGACAGTGGGGGAGGTAATGAGTGGCGTCCCCATCTCTGAAAGCCACTGTTGATGAGGTGTGAGAGTGTTACCGGCAGAGGGACCGGTTCGCAGGGGCGATTGATCCAGGAGCAAATGCTCCTGTAGTGCCAAGGTGAAGAGTTTTAACTTAATTCTCAGGATGCTGGGAACCATGGAGGGTTCTGAATAGAAGAGGCACATGATCTGAGTTAGGCTTCTCAAAGTTTTCAAAAAAGTACTCGGAGTTAGAATAGACTGGAAAGGAGAGGATGATACCGAGGCACAGGGAGGTTGAGTCCTTGTCCCAGGTCACACAGCTGTAAGAGTCAGCACTGGGGACTGAGGCTCAGGGAGGATGCAGTCATCCCGGCTCTCCTGGCTCCAGGGCGGGGCTGGGGTGCAGGAAGGCATGAGCCTATAGACCATAGAGTCCTGCCATGGTTACATCCCTCTGATGACCCTCCTGTTTGGGCAGATTACCAAGACCACAGAAGCGCTTTTGGACTGTATGAAGGTGAGTGAAGGATATCCCAGGCCCTCGATGGTCCTGAGCCCACCCTTTGTCTCTGGGATAGTGTCTTGAGTCTCTTTGCCTGCCACTCTTCCACTCTTCTTGGGCCTAGAGACCCAGGGTCATAAATCCAGGCCGGAAGTTATATGGAGAGGTCTCTGGTGCTGACCGCCAACACAGCGAGGTAAAAGATTGTTCCAGACAGAGGTACTAGAATATGTTCATTCTAGGAGGTGAGGGCGAGTTTGTTCATGGACCTGCAGTTCTCCCTTCTCCTTCTCATGAGAGAGGAAAGGGAACGGAGAGCAGATGGGAAGGGGTGGGGCCTGGAATGGCTCCATGAAAAGTTGGGAGTCTCTTCTGAAGGTGATGGGGAAAATAGGAGCAGAGGGAGGTGATCTGACCCTGGTCTCTTCAGGACCCCTGTGGCTGCAGCCTGGAGAGGGAGAGCAGGTACTGCTGGAGTCAGGGGTGGGGTATGATGGGGAGAGCAGGTACTGCTGGAGTCAGGGGGGGTGTGTGATGGGGAGAGCGATACTGTTGGGGTGGGTGATGGGGAGAGCAGATACTGTTGGGGTGGGAGGTAATGGGGAGAGCAGATACTGTTGGAGCATGGGGGGGTGATGGGGAGAGCAGATACTGCTGGAGTGGGGGAGTGATGGGGAGAGCAGATACTGTTGGGGTGGGTGATGGGGAGAACAGATACTGTTGAGGGTGGGGGGCGATGGGGAAAGCAGATACTGTTGGGGTGGGAGGTAATGGGGAGAACAGATACTGTTGGAGCATGGGGGGGTGATGGGGAGGGCAGATACTGTTGGAGCATGGGGGGGTGATGGGGAGGGCAGATACTGTTGGAGGGTGGGGGTCAATGGGAAGAACAGGCAACTGCAGTCCTTGAGGCGAGTGTTGGTGGCTGCACTGGGGTGCTGACTGTTGAAGTGGGAAAGCTGGTCGGATTCTGGATCAGCTTTTAAATTCAGCCTGGCCAGAATTTCAGATTTTGAGAAAGAGATAGAGAGAAAGGTAGGGAGTTTTAGGGCTCAGCAGCTGGAAGGATGGAAACTCCCTTAACCAGGATATTAAAATTGGTAGTGGGATTAATTTTCACGGGGCAGATGAGTTTTGGTTTTGGCCATCTTAAGACTCAGAGATGTTTCAGAGAAACACGTGTGCAGAACAATTAGCAGGTGGCCACACAGGTCTGGAACTCTGAGGAAGGGTTCAGTAGGGAGACATCCAGAAGGTGGTGGTCAGTGTCTGCCCTGCAGGGGAGCTGTGGGGATCCTTGTCATCATGGTAAAGGTATTGGCTGCCCAGCAAGGGAAAGCCGGGGGCTGTGGCTGGGTGTCATGCCTGGGCATCTGGGTGGGGTGCTGGGCCTCACAAACACAGCTGAGGCCGAGAAGAGGCTGTGGGAAGGCTGTGGGAGAGGACAGTCTGTCAAGTGGCCAGGGCTCCCACAGGAAGTATAGACATAAGGGGAATGCGGAAGCACAGGACTAATTGGGACAAGATGACACTGAGGCCCACACTAGTGCTCATTCATGCACAGACTTAGCAGGACTTTATTGTGTCCCTTGGTGTATCCTTGCCAGTGAGGCTGGCACATTAGCACAGGGGCACAGGTCATCATCTAGGAGCGTCACTGGGGTGGGGCAGAAGACCTCCAGGGCTGGGCTTTGAATGCTGGTTTGATGGAGAGGAAGGCAGTGACTGATGAGGGCACATCGCATGCACCACGAGTAGAAGAGAGCCGTGGGGTCCGGAGGTTTGTAGGTGGTTCTTGGTGGCCGGGGTTGAAGCAAGGAGCAGAACCAGGCAGAGAGGCCCGCAAGCGGGCTTTGTCTCCTCTGGCAGCAGGGATCCTGTTGGAATTTGCCAAACACCACCTGGATGCCATATGTGGGTAACGTGGGGAGGACAGGGTGATGCTTCTGGGTAGGAGGGTAGAAGTTTCCAGACTGCGACTATGAGAGAAAGGTGTGGCAGAAGTAGTTACATGGAGAGAGAGCATGAACTGAAGGACGCAGGGCCATGACATTGAGGATGTAAGGGTGGAGGGTGAGCCTGCGTTTGGTTGTGTCTCAGAGCCACAATCTGGGG
This sequence comes from Hyaena hyaena, assembly GCF_003009895.1. Taxonomy (NCBI): domain Eukaryota; kingdom Metazoa; phylum Chordata; class Mammalia; order Carnivora; family Hyaenidae; genus Hyaena; species Hyaena hyaena. Next base: position 727,463 of record NW_024081417.1, on the reverse strand, counting down.
CACTCCAGACACGAGGACATATGTCCTAATGCCGGGCTCAGTGTTGAGATGGCACCTCCCTGCCCACATGGCGGTTGTTGCTGTGGGCAGCGACAATGATCATGATACAGTGAGAAGAGAGCAGGTCTCTCTGGCTCCAGGGCCTGATATTTCCTCCATAGTGGAGACCACTGGAAGGAGGGTGAAGAGGGAATGGACATCTGGGTGAAGAAACTTGGAGTCATAAAAAAGAAGCTGATCGAGAATGATCTATCCTCATCACAGCAGGGCTGTGAGATGCCTGTGCCATGATGCGATGCTGGAGAACTTGACACTTAATAGCTTCGCTGGGTAAGGCCTTCACACTCACCCTGGTATCCTGGATTCTGTCCATTGTCTTTTACCTCACAGGCAGCTCTGCCCTTTCTGCAGCCACACTGTGGGTTCTGCTCGCTTTGCCATTTTCTTGGCACACGTGCCGTGGGGCGGATCATAGTTGTGTGCGCTGCCCTGAGAAGACCTAAGTCCTGTTGCTCTGGGCATCAGGAAGGGTCTGCGATTCGGGAGTCTTGTAGTCAGCCTAACACACTTTAACCCTGTTTGCTCTCTCCCTGGCAGGATGACTTTTGTCAATGGCACCTTGTGTCCCAAGTGCTTAATTGTGGATTGAGTCAGTGGTTTTAGTACTACTGATGTTGGTAAAATGTAAGCACAGAGCCCGACGCTGGACTCAAACCCACGAACTGTGAGATCATGACCTAAGCGAAAGTCGGACGCTTAAGCAACTAAGCCACCCAGGCGCCCCTTATATAACAAGTTTTAATCCACAGAGGCCCTGTTTTAACTTACATTGGGCCATATTAACTATTTTACCTGGGGTGGAGGTGGGGGACTGTGGGATCCCATTTTATATTGAGCTCATCTTTGTCAAATAAGTGTATTCATCATCTTAGAGAATCTGTGCCCAATGTGGGGTACTTTTGGGTGTTCTGACTCTGGGATATTTAGGAAACGCTAGTGTTCAAATGAGGCATATCTCTTTTTTCTTTGTTTTATATCTGGTTACCTTCCTGAGTATAGGAGTACAATGTGTAAAAGTAGTGGGATTCCCCAGATACAATTTGAGCCCCAGTAATGATTAAGTTGATGAGGTTTGGGCTTTGGTGCCTTTTATTAAATGGTGTTTAAATCACTTTATTGAGGAATTATTGACAGGGAAAAAACTTTAAAAAGAAAATATTCGTATATTTCATGGATACAATTTGATGGGTTTGGGGATAAGTATACTCCCATAAATACATTACTGTCAGCAAAGTCATAGACATATCCATCCCTCCCTAAATTTCCTTCTCCCACTTTATTATAAAGTGTGTGTGTGTGTGTGTGTGTGTGTGTGTGTTAAGAACACTTAAAATAAGGTTTAGCCTCTTAGCAAATTTAAATAAACAGTAGTCCCCCCTTACCGTGGTCTCTCTCTTTTTGGTTTTAGTTACCCAGAGTCCACTGCAGTCTGGAAGTAGATGATTCTCCTTCTGATGTATCTTCAGAAGGTCAGTAGTAGTTCCACGCTAAGTCACAGTGCGGATGTCATTCACTTATCTTGCCACACAGGCATTTTATCATCTCACATCTTTACAAGAAGAAAGTGCAATAGAATAAGAAATTTTGAGAGAGACCACATTCACATAACTTTTATTATAATATATTATTGTAATTGTTCTACTTTCTTATTAGCCATTGTTGTTAATTTCTTACTGGGCCTAAGTTATACGTTAAACTTTATCATAGGTGTGTGTGTATATGAAAAAGTGTAATGTAGACAGAGTTCAGTACTATCTGCAGCTTCAGGTCTCCACTAGGGATCTTGGAATGTGTATCCCTCAAAGATAAGGGAGAACTATTGCACATTATAGTATTGTTAGCTATAGACTGCATATAGTAGGTCTCCAGAAGATTACTCATCTTAATAATTGAAATTTTGTACCTTTTAACCATCACTTCTCCATTTCCTCTTTCCCCAAGTCTCCCTTGTCATATATTTATGATTACATATTTATGGGTTTATTTCTGGGCTCTCTATTCTGTTTTGTTGACTTATGTGTCTGTTCTTATGCCAGTGCCATACTGTTTTGATTACTATAGCTTTGGAATATAATTCGAGACCAGGAAGTGTGATGCCTTCAGCTTTGTTCTTCATGCTCAGGAGTGCCTTGGCTATTCAGGGTCTTTTGTGGTTCCATGTTAATCTTAGGATTGTTTTTCTACTTCTGTGAAAAATTCCCTGGGTATTTTGAAAATGATTGCATTGGGGTGCCTGGGTGGCTCAGTCGGTTAAGCATCCGAGTTCAGCTCAGGTCATGATCTCACGTTTGTGGGTTCCAGCCCCGCATCGGACTCTGTGCTCACAGCTAGCTCAGAATCTGGAGCCTGTTTCAGATTCTGTGTGTCTCTTTGATGAGGAATGACATTAAATGTTTCATGGAATTCATCAGTGAAGCCATCAATCTTGCACTTTTCTTTTTGGGGAAGCATTTATTTTGTTTTGTTTTTTAAAGGGGAAGTTTTTGATTACTGACTCAGTGTCCTTACTCATTATCAGTTTGTCCAGATTTCCTATTTCTTCATGAATAGGTCTCCATTGGTTATATGTTTCTAGGAATTTTCCATTTTTTCTAGGCTATCCAATTTGTTGATGTACACTGGTTAATAGTCATCTCTTATGATCCTTGTGTTTCTGTGGTATCAATTGTAATGTTTTCTCTTTCATTTCTAGTTTTGTTTATTTGAGTCTTCTCTTTTTTCTTCCTTAGTCTAACTAAAAGTTTGTCAATTTATTTCAGAAAAATCTTTTTCGAAAAGAACTCTTAGCTTTGATCTTTCCTATTGTTCTTCTAGTCTCTATTTTATTTATTTCCACTTTGACCTTTTTCATTTCCATCCCTTCTGCTGACATCAGGCTTAGTTCTTTTCCAGTTCCTTGAGATGCAAAGGTAGAATGTTTACTTAAGATCTTTCATTTTTTTCTTAATGTAGATATGTTATATCTACATATACATATATATGTTATAGCCTTCCCTCTGGAACTGTTTTTGCTGGGTCCCATAAATTTTGGTATATTGTTTATATTTTATTTTGTCTCAAGATATTTTTTATTTAAAAATTTTTTTACTGTTTATTTCTGAGACAGAGAAAGAGACAGAGCATGAGCGGGGGAAGGGCAGAGAGAGAGGGAGACACAGAACCCGGAGCTGTCAGCACAGAGCCTGAAAGGGGACTTGAACTTATGAACTGCAATATCATGACCTGAGCCAAAGTCAAATGCCCAGCCAATTGAGCCACCCAGGTGCCACAAAATTTTTTGATTTCCCTTTTGATTTTATCTTTGACTCACTGGTTGGTTGTTCAAGAGTATGTTCTTTAGGGGCACCTGGGTGGCTTAGTCGGTTAAGCGTCCGACTTTCACTTAGGTCATGATCTCGCGGTTCGTGGGTTCGAGCCCTGCGTCGGGCTCTGTGCTGACTGCCAGCTCAGAGCCTGGAGCCTGTTTCAGAGTCTGTGACTCCCTCTCTCTCTGACCCTCCCCTGCTCATGCTGTCTCTCTCTCTCTCCTAGAAATAAATGAAAAAAAAAAACCATTTAAAAAAAGAGTATGTTCTTTAATTTCCACCTTTTTGTGAATTTTCCAGTTATCCCTCTGTTACTAATTTCTACTTTTCATTGCATTTTGGTCAGGAAAGATACTTGATATGATTTCAAGTTTTCTTAGATTTGTTAAGACTTGTTTTGTAGCCTACCACATAATCTATCCTATAGAATGTTCCCTGTACTCTTGAGTAGAATGTGTATTCTGCCATTCACTGGAATGTTCTGTGTATGTCTGTTAGCTCTATTTGGTCTGTAGTGTTGTTCAGGTCCACTCTCTTCTCTACCATCATGGTTTTATAAAATGTGAAAACATTGTATTATACAGAAGGTTAAAAAAAAAACATGATTAATACTTTCCCACCATAGCATGATTCATTTTTCCTTTAACAGTTTATTGGCACGGAATGGAGGATGAAGAGACACCTTTTGAGTAGAGTGTTTCTGTAGAGGTTTTGTCACAGGTCCGGACTCCAAAGGCAGGTCCATCCACCCAGAAGACTCACCCTTGTGAGAAATGTGTCCCAATCCTGAAAGACATTTTGCACCTGGCTGATCTATCTGGGCAGAAACTGTACGTAGATGGAGCATGTACAGACGTACACCGGCTTCAGGAGTGTCACAGCGCAGAGAAGAGGGATGTGGGCAGGGCTTCATTTATAAAGAGCTGCATACTCCATGTGTTAGGGAATCCCTTCACCTGGAGGAGGGTTGGAAAGGAGTTCCGGCCACATTGGACTTTCTCCAGCACCAGGTCATTCTTAACTGTGAGAAGCCAAACAAAATCACCACGTGTGGGGAGGCCTTTCCTGGTAGAGAAGGTCATTACAAATCACATGAATGTCAGAAAGTCTCCAGTCACAAACACAGTCTTGTTCACCACCCAAGAATCTCTATTAGAAAAAGGGCTTATGAGTCTAGCAAATACGTGAAAGCTTTTCATTGCAAGTAGTCAGTTGTTCAGCTCCAGAGAGCCCACACTGGAGAAAGGCCTTACGAGTGCAGTGAGTGTGGAAAATCTTTTAGGCTAAGAGCCACCCTCATTATACACCAGAGAGTTCACACTGGAGAAAAGCCATGTAAGTGTAATGAATGTGGGAAATCCTTTAGTCAGTGCTCCAACCTTACTGAACACTGCAGAATCCACAGCAGAGAAAGGCCTTTTGAGTGTGAGGAATGTGGGAAAGCCTTTGGGTACAAATCCAATCGTGTAAGGCACCAGAGAACGCACACTGGATAAAAGCCTTATGAGTGCAGTGAATGTGGGAAATTCTTCAGACAAAGCTTCACCCTTGTTCAACACCAGAGAATTCACACCACAGCAAGCCGTTATGAGTGTGTTCAGTGTGGGAAATCCTTTAGCCAAAGAGCTGCCCTCACTAGACACCAGAGAGTTCACACCAGTAAAAGCCTTTATGAGTGTGGAGAATGTGGGAAAGCCTTTGGATCCAAATCCAGACTTTATCTACACAACCAAAGTCACACTGGGGAAAGGTCTTATGAATGTGCTGAACGTGGGAAATCTTTTAGACAAAGCTACAGCCTCGCTGAACACCAGCGAATTAACAGCATAGCAAGGCCTTTTGAGTGTGACCAGTGTGGGAAACGCTTTAGCAGAAGAGCTGTTTTCACTAAACACCAAAGAATTCACACTGGAGAAATGCCTCATACGTGTCATGAATGTGGGAAATCCTTTAGTCGAAGCACCAGCCGTATTCAGCACCGCAACATTCACACAGGAGCAAGGCCTTATGAGTGTGGCCAATGTGGAAAATCCTTCAGGTAAAAATCTGTTCTCATTCAGCACCGAGTAGTTCACACCAGAGAAAGCCCTTACGAATGCAGCAATTGGGGTTTTGCCCCATTTAGCCACCGTTCTAGCCTCAATCTCCACCAAAAATTTCACAGTATAGAGAGGGCCCATGAAGGCGCTCAGTTGGTTAAGTGTCCGACTTTGGCTCAGGTCATGATCTCACGGTTCGTGGGTTCGAGCCCCGCGTCGGGCTCTGTGCTGACAGCTAGCTCAGAGCCTGGAGCCTGTTTCAGATTCTGTGTGTGTGTCTCTCTCTCTGACCCTCCCCTGCTCATGCTTGCTCTCTCTCTCTCTCTCTCTCAGAAATAAATTAAAAAAAAATTTTTTTAATTAAAAAAAAAAGAGAGGGCCCGTGAATGCAGGAAATACAGGAAATCCGTCATTCCAACCTCTAACATTGTTTAGCACCAGAAAGTCCACATTTGAAAATGGGCTTAGATTTGAAAGAAACATTGTCTTCCTGTTCACTCTAATGGCCCTAAATAGTTGTGTGAGGGAGCCACGTGCCTGAAGTTGATCCTCGTACCTCCAAGCATCCAGGGGGGTGAGATTCCCCCTGAATTTACAGGCGTGTGGGAGGCTTACTGGGGCTGCACTGCACATTCCAAACCACCCAGGAGACTTACTCGAATCCCACCCCTGCCAGTTTCCCCAGTAGAAGCCATCCCACTTCTACTACCTTGTACAGTGCTTCATCCATCACTCCAGTGTGCCTAAGGCAAGGCAGATGTCTGTGCTCTCTCCCATTCCCTGGAGGAAATCTTGAGTAGTCTTTGCCCTTTTCTGATTAAGTGTGAATATGACCCAGTTTGGGCCCAGAGTGGGCTCTGCTGGAGGCTTGCAGGGAAGACTTAGCTGCTTCATGGAAATTACTGGTTTCACATGCCACTCATAGTTGATTTTTCTAGCCTTCAAGTCATCAACCAGTAACTATCTGCTCTGGTTTGTGCAGTAATAAAGGCCTTATTGTTTAATCTCGGGGATTGTGTTCACTTTTTGGGGTGGGTGGAAAACAGAATTGTGCTCTGTGCATGTGCTTTTTTTTTTTTTTTTAAGTGCCATTAATGGCCAAATTTGAATTTTCTTTTTTTAAATTTTTTAATGTTTTATTTATTCCTGAGAGAGAGAGAGAGCAGGGAAGGGTCAGAGAGAGAGGGAGACACAGAATCTGAAACAGGCTTCAGGTTCTGGGCTGGCTGTCAGCACAGAGCCCGATGCGGGGCTCGAACCCGCAAACTGCGAGATCATGACCTGAGCCGAAGTCGGACGCTTAACCGACTGAGCCACCCAGTCGCCCCTGTGCATGTGCTTTTGTGTGGGCCCCAGCTTTGACCAAGAGTAGCTCTCGTTCCAGTTTTAGCCTAATTTGCATTGCTGCACAAGACCTAGGAACCAGTGCAGTGCTACATAGTCCTAATTTGTGGACTCCATACTTGGTGAGACCATAGGACACTTTAAGGAGGGGTCCCTTTTGCCAAGCTCCAGTGCCTTTAGGAGTGGCATGAATCTGATCTCTTGCCTGGAGGATGGTTTTGAGGAGAACATGCTGCTTTTCACCAGCTTCTACAAAGGAGTCAAGTGTCCTGATGTTTCTAATTCTGAAGACTGGCATCACTCAGACAACAGGAGCCAGGCTTCAACTGTAACTGGTACTAATATCCTCGATGTGATTAACAGGCAGGGAAGGGGCCTGCAGCAAACTAGATGGTATATGCCTCTTCTAAGAGTGCATCCATAAATGTTCCAGTGACTACGCTTGTGAGGAATTACAGGACCACCACAGCTGCGTATCTTCTATAGCTGAAGTCATTGTCAGAGCAAATAATCTAAAGAGTTGTGAATTCTCATTGTCTTCCTAGGCTGTTCATCTCAAGGGCCAGCCATTGCTCTAAAGGCAGAGAAATGACAGTGAATGGAGATCCTATCATCCAGGGATGTGACTTTTGTGGTCCAGCCAGTGTTCCATTTGTCCCAGACTGGAACAGTCCCCACTGCTCACTAACCTTTCCTGCACCGATTCATGGCTACTCCTTCTCAGGAATAAGGGAAAATAGTATTAGGTTGTTAACCTGCTAGTTTCCAAAGTGGGCAATTCAGATTTTTTATTTTGAACTATTTATTTTTTTAAGTAGGCTTCACACTCAGCATAGAGCCCAATACAGGGCCTGAACTCATGACCCTGAGATCAAGACCTGAGTTGAGATCAAAAGTCAGGCATTTAACTGACTGAGTCCCCCAGGAAGCCCTGAACATTTTTTTAGAAACTTTGAGGCATAATTGAAATGGAGTAATCTATACATATTTAAGGCATACAATTTGAAATTTTTGTCACACATATAAACCCATGAAACCATCATAATCATGACAATGAATGCCCATGATGTACCTCATGCCCTTTTATAATTTCTCCTTGTTCTTACCAGACCTACAAGGATACAGTGATGTACTGTCTCTAATATATTTGCATTGTCTAGAATTTACATGAATTGAATCATCAAGTGTCTAATCTTTTCTGATATTTTCCACAGTGCATAATTATTTTGAGATTCCTCAATGTGGCTTATATGAATGTTTATTTTTTTTATTGTTGAGTAGCATTCTACTTTATGGATTCACCATTATTTGTTTTATCCATTCATCTATTAATGGGCAGTTGGATTGTTTCCAGTTTAGTGCTGTTAGAAATAAAGCTTCAGTGAACATAAGCATATGATTCTTTACATGAATAGGAGTTTTGTTTCTCTTATACAAACATTTCAGAGAATGTGAATGTTTCAATATTTAAGAAACTGCTGAACTGTAATGTAAGGTGGTTACACCCATCTGTGTTCCCACCAGCCGTACATGAGCTCCCTTCCTCCACATTTTGCCAACACTTGGTATTGTCAGTCTTTTTAAATTAAAATTTTTTAATGTTTATTTATTTATTTATTTATTTATTAATTTCTAGGGGAGAGAGAGAGAGACAGCGTGAGCAGGGGAGGGTCAGAGAGAGAGGGAGTCACAGACTCTGAAACAGGCTCCAGGCCCTGAGCTGGCTGTCAGCACAGAGCCCGACGCGGGGCTTGAACCCACGAACCGTGAGATCATGACCTAAGCGAAAGTCGGACGCTTAACCGACTAAGCCATCCAGGCGCCCCAATGTTTATTTTTGAGTGATAGTGAGAAACATAGAAGCAGGGAAGAGATAGAGAGAGAGAGGGAGACACAGAATCCGAAGCAGACTCTAGGCTCTGAGCCATCAGCACAGAGCTCGACCCGGGGCTCAAACCCATGAACCCCAAGATCATGACCTGAGCTGAAATTGGATGCTTAATTGATGGAGCCCCCAAGAGCCCCATTAATTTTAGCTGTTTTAATAGGACTCTAATAGCAACTCGCTATGGTTTTAATTGCAGTTCTCTCCTGTTTCATGATGCTGAGGATCTTTTATGTTTATTTGCCACTTGTATATCTTTAATGAAATGACTGTGAACACCATTTGCTTGCTTTTAAACTTTCTAGTTCCACCCGCATTTATTAATTGGAATTTTACTGTAAGGAAGAGCTGTCCCTTCTGCCTTTATAAACATAGGTATATTTTGGAAAATTTAGAATTTCACAAGTAATCAAAACTACAAATTAAAATGAGGAAGTAATGATTTTTAAACTATTAGAGTGACAAAGATAAAAAAGAATGGAAAACAACATTCAAACATAGCATAATTTTCCCATTAATTTATTATCCTGTCATCTACCCTGAAGAATTTGACATGAAAACCACTCATGTGTAACATGGCTTGATAGCAACTAAAAGAAGCTTTTCCTTAACAATGTCATTTAATACCTTAAAATTTTGCTATTAAATGTCCAAGCATATTTAAACACTTATTTCCTACCTTATCCCTCAGAATATAATAGTTATAACTTTTTTTTAAGTAGTTTATTGTCAAATTAGTTTCCACATAACACTCAGTGCTCATCCCCACATAGTTATAACTTTTTAAATACATATAAATCCCTGGCATAAGCAATTGATGCAGATTAATTCACTTAATCCTCAAAATGACGTCTAGAAGTAGGTTATTACCAAATCCATTTTATAAACTAGGAAACCAAGGCTCTTATTAGCCCAAAGACTAACAGTTAACCTTCAGAATCTAAATTCAAATTCAGCTGTGTACTTCAATCTTTAAATTGTGTTAACATTATACAGGAAAATATTTCAAGAAATTTTAGACAATAAACTTGAACATCAGCTTAATATGTAACCTAAAAGGTGAGGGTGTTAATACTCGTAACTGAAGTGTCTTCAATACAATATATTTAGCCTTGTCTATTTCACCTCTGACTGCAGAGGCAGCTGGAGCCATCAAGTGAATGGATTGGCTTCACTGCCACGTTGTGGCCTCTCCCCTCTATTCATCCTTCAGGCTGCCTAGCCAGCCAGTACCCTTATCCAACCGCAACTAAACTCCTGAGTCTGTTCCAAATGTACCCCTATATCCTCAATCCAATATCTCCACTTGAAAGTCTCAAATGCACCTTGAGCTCATATTCCAACATCCTCAATTTCAGTTAGTAGTCTTGCCATACAAACAAGTTTAGAATCCAGATTCAGCCTCTGGCCATGATACTCCACACACAGTGCCGAGAAACTGCCTCAAGTAAGTCGGCTCGCATGTCTGGGTGTGTGGGTGTCTCTCTTTTGTGATGAGTCCTAATGTTTTCTATCAAATACCAGTTTTCCATGCATCTTCTATCATGTCAGCATTCAGTGATAATCACTGGGTAGTTGACTGTACATGGTTAAACATTTGTACCCCACGTGTATTGCTATTTCTGCATTTATTAGTTAGAAATTCTAAAGAAGAATAATTTTCCAAAATCTATTCAGTTACCTCAAAATACAGTCTGTGCAGAAAAGGGAAGAAATAGCTTGATACCTTCGCTCTAATTTAGTTATTTTCAGAATAACTGTTTGAATCATTAACAACATCCTCAAACAATAACCAAATGCTTATCTCAGGGATAAGAGTCCCCCTTTGCACACGTGCTCGGACTGTGATCATAGTGGCCACTATCACAGCAGGAAGAAACACTGGGCAAGGGGCTCTTCTTTTTGGGTAAGACTAAGATTTTTAAATGAATTGTATCTGTCTTTGTTAGGGATGTTATAAGGAGACACTATAGACTGAGTGGCTTATACACAACAGAAATTTATTTCTCACAGGTCTGGAGGCTGGAAGTCCAAGATCAGGGTGCTGGCAGATTTGGTGTCTAGTGAGAGCTCACTTCCCAGTTCACAGACAGCCTTCTTGCTGTGTCCTCACATGGTGGAAGGGGCAAGGGAAATTTCTGGGGTCTCTTTTGTAAAGTACTAATTCCATTCATTAGAACAGAGCCCTCATTACCTAATCATTTCCCAAAGGTCCCATCTCCTAATACCATCATATTAAGCATTAGGTTTTCAGCTTATGAACTGAAGGGAACACAATCAATCAGACCATAGCAGTATCTGTGTCAGGAAATTCAGTTAGAAACATATGAGAGGAAAAACAGATAGGATTGCTGGGGTTTGAATACCAAGATGCAGGGAAGAATTTTGGCAAAATGCCACATCATCTGCTTCCTTGTGACATTCACCATCCATTTCCCTTGTCATGACCCTAGCTGAATGCTCTTGTTCCTTGTCCCTTGACTGCACATATCAAGCCCTAAAGTATTGACTATGAAGCTTTGATCAGCATATAGTCGAGGAGTGATAATATTTGTTGGCTGCCCAACTACTGAAAGCATACACCTCATGACTGACAGGCAGCATGTGTGTTCAGTGTTTCTTTGGGTTTCTGTTCTACTGAATGGAATCTGTAATATCTTGTCTTACTTTTAGGGAACATATATTTTTTTAAAAAATAGAAAGGGCAGAATAAATATAAGAATACTTGGATAATAAGCTTAAAATTATACTTTATGTCAAACCTCTCTCATTTTAGGTAAATTCAATCTCCTCTATTTGCTCCACATAAAATTTGAAGGAGCTCCATAAATTTATTTAAAAATGTAAAGAAAACAAAATTTTCACATTACCCCGTTTCAGGGACACATTTTCCTCTCCAATGTCCTAGTAATGGCCCCGTGTGAAGTCTTTTCTCTCTAGACCCTGAGTCAACTTACTGAAACTTACAAAGCGTACTCTCAAGTTTCAGTCGGAGTGTATTTGAAGAGCAACAAGATAATGTTTATTAGAAGCTGTGAGAAAGTACTTTGTATCTAAGTAGCATTATAACATTATGGTATCTTGTATTACTCCCCCATACGGTGAGTAAGTCCCCCTTGTGGAGTCCTTAAGAAACACTACAAAGCTATTGAAATTCTACTCTCAAGAGTATCTGAAATTAAAGGATCTGTAGCATTCAAAACTCCTAGAAGACGGAGGCACCACACCCCATACAGGGGGCCAGATGGAAGGCCAGATGGAGTAAGGCAACTGGCTCAATCAAGCAGGTGAGGAGCCCAGAAAGAGACAGGACTCCCAGGCAAGTCTCATTATTGGGAGTCAGTAGGGAGCATGCAAACGACAAAAGGGAATTTATTAATCCACTGGAATGTCGCTACGTCACAGGGGAGGACAAGAAAAGGAACTTATCACGCTGGTGTGCCTGCTCATGTGGGTGGGGTGCTGACAGCCTGTTTGTAGGGTGTTGAGGCAGCAGGAAAATGTGATTTTAAAAATTTACAATACAGTGTGCCCACTTGCCCCTTTAGGAGCTTGTAAAATTAAAAGATGCAGAAAACACAATTTGGGAAATTGTGGAAATTTGGGTGCGTCCCCTTTAGGAGTATCCGATGCCTCCCCCTTCTTCATCCCAGCCTCTGCAAGCCCTTTCCCGGTGCCCCTGCCTCTGGGCCCTTGGCTCCTAGAAAGAGTGGAGAATTGCCAGGAGGGGCCGGAGGCAGGACAAAAACTACATTACCCAGAAGGCCGTGCCACAGGCAGGGGGCGTTACTGGCCCGTGTTGGCAGAGGTAGGACTTCCGGCGTCGCGGGTAGACGGAGGCTAATGATGTGGCTGGTCGGTTCCCGCCGGTGGTGAGCTCTCAGCATCTCTTCGGGACCGAGCCGGGACGCCGGGGAGGGGCTCCACCCCCGCCTCTGTGGGACTTGGGGGAGGGTCGGCTGAGCCCGCGGGGACCCCCCGGCGTCCTCGCGCGGCCCCGCGGTCCCCACGGCCTGATGGCGGCGCGCGTGGACCCGGCGCAAGTGAGTGGACGAGCGGGGCGGCGGCGTGCTGTGCCTCAGTTTCCCGGCCCCGGGGTGGTTCTCGGCTCCGGAGGGCGGCCGGGGCCACGTGGGGAAGCGTCCGTTTCTGGCACCCAGCGGGACGCTGTGTGGAAGGGACAGGTGCGGCTTCTGGAATTGCCCTCGGTCCTTGCCGGGTGCGGAGGACGACTCGCACCCCCGAGACCTCACGGCGGGTTCCGGTGGCGCCCCTTCCCGAAGCCGTGACCTTGAGCGAGTCCCCCTGCGGCGCCGGGCATCTGTGCTCCCGGAGGTGAAGTAGTATTAACGGATCCGCGTCCCGGGTTGGGGGCCCTGGAAACCATACGTGAGTGGCGTGTGTCCCCCGGTGTCCAGCAGGGCCGCGGGAGTGTCGCTCTGGGGGCTCTTTCCACGGAGATGCCTCCTGAGCCTGTGTCGGTCGCGTAGGCTAGACCCGGCGGGAGTCCGACCCTTGCGCCCTCCGGCCTCTAGCGGGCTAGAGCCGGGGCGGAGAATGGGGGGACGAGTTTCTGGAATTGCTGCTGTGCTTGGGCGGAGAGGTGGAAGCGCAGGCTGAGCGCCAGGGCGGCCAAGGAACTTCTTTTTCCGTTTACAGCAAATGGAACCGGCTTTCCCCTGACAGCAGTGGAGCTGTTTTCTTCTTTAAGACATTCAGTTAGGTTTGAAAAGTTGAGTCCATCCACATGGTCAGTGATGACAGTGTGCAGGAGTGTGATGTCCCTTTGCACACACATGCACAAGGGGCTCTGGGGAGACTCTAGCGGTCGCCCCAAGTCCCCCCTTCATAGCCTAGACCGTTGTCAGCACTAGTCTTGTTCCCCCTCCGCAGGGCCCTCTCCTCACTTTTTCAGACCCAGCCTGAAGGAGGCCTTCCCTGTTGCCCTGTGTAAAGTACACTGTCATCTCATTCGTCTCCTTAACTCCATTTTCTTGTCTTGGGAATCTTTAGGGGCCTCAGACGTTGTCTTGCTGATTTTAGTTGCTTGTTTAGGATGTTTCCAGCCCCGGATCGTGAGCGCCTGTCGCTGCCCTATGCCAAGACCTAGAACGGCCTGGGCTTGTAAAAGGTACTCAGTAAAAGGTTGAATGAGTGAACGGGTCTCCCACTCAGGGGCTACCATCATACTTGTAGTAAATGCACACAAACTCCACCTTGGCCTTCCGGGCTGTGCTGGATCTGCCCCTGCGACACCTCGGTGCTCCTCCCTTCCCTTCTGGATGGTGCTGAGCTTGTCCAAGTCCTTCCTATTTTGCAGCCTTTGTACTTGCACTTCCTTCTTCCGGGGCCCCTGTCCCCAGGCCTCTGCAGGGCTGTCTCTCCTGTGCGTCAGTGTCACCTACTAGAAGAGCCTTTTCCTGGCTGTTTTAGTTCTGGCAGAGGTGCGCCTGGCCCCCACCTTCCTGTTTTCTGGGGACATCATCTTTTGCTGGATGTTCCAGTCCTTTCTCTGCTCCTTTAATGTGAGATTATGGGCTTTCTAGAGCTACCTAAGCTCCAGGCTGTGGGCCGTCACATGGACATGATAGTAGCATTTATGTTGTGGGCTGTGGGCGGGTTAGGAAAAGTCACAAAATGCATTGAACACATTCCGGCCTGGGCACTCCAGTGTCTGCATGTGAACCTTTTTGTTTTAGCTCTCGGAACTGCCTGGTGAAGTGGGAGTGATTATGGTATCGATGTGGAAACCAAGGCTTAGAGAAATGATGTGATGTCCTCCCCTTGGTCACAGCTGGCAAGTGTCAGATTCGGTCCCTGGGAGTCTGGGTCCAGAACAAGGGACTTTTAGTCACTTTACCTGAGTGGTAAAAGCTCTCTGCTGGGGGGCGGGCACAGGGGAGGACCAGGGAGCCTCAGCTACTATTGCTGTGGTTCTCATTGTTGGAATTACCAGCATGATCCTTTTCCCTGTTCCTCGCATGTCCCAGATCACTTACTGCCCCTACAGTCCTTAGGAACACCACCGTCTGTCATCTCCAGCGGCTTCTCCAGGGGAGGCTTTTCTCTCAGCCATAACTGCATTATGTACAAAGGCTGCCTCTACCTCCGCCTTGAGCCCAGCACAGAGCTCTGCCCTCAGGAGGCCTCAGTGATTCAGGCCTGGGTCTCTCTGCACCTTCACCAACAAGTGAGTAACAGGGTCTGACTGCATCCAACAGCACAAGACCAATGCCACTACCTCTGTTTGGCTTCCCAGGTTTTGGTTACCTTTAAGGATGTAGCTGTGACCTTCACCCAGGAAGAGTGGGGACAGCTGGAACTGGACCAGAGGGCCCTGTACCAGGAGGTGATGCTGGAGACCTGCGGGCTTCTGGTCTCCCTGGGTAAGGACTCACCTCTCACTCCTGTGGGGCACCCCGACTTCGGCTCAGGTCATGATCTCATTGTTTTTCAGTTTGAGCCTCACATGAGGCTCTGTGCTGACAGCTCAGAGCCTGGAGCCTGCTTCAGATTCTGTTTCCCTCTCACTCTCTACCCTTCCCCCACTTGCACTCTGTCTCTCTCTCTCAAAAATAAAATAAAAACACAAGAGGGGCGCCTGGGTGGCTTAGTCGGTTAAGCGTCCGACTTTCGCTTAGGTCATGATCTTGCGGTTCGTGGGTTCGAGCCCCGTGTTGGGCTCTGTGCTGACTGCCAGCTCAGAGCCTGGAGCCTGTTTCAGTCTGTGACTCCCTCTCTCTCGGACCCTCCCCTGCTCACGCTGTCTCTCTCTCTCTCTCTCCTAGAAATAAATAAAAACTTTAAAAAAAAAAAAAAAAAGCAGCAAGTGGCTCCAACTGAGACTTGAAGCTTGGAGGGGAGGTCAAGGAGGGTTTCCAGGTGGAGGAACCAGTATAAGAAAAGGCCCTGGGGTGAGAGAAAGAGGCGAGCCAAAGGAACATCTGGCTCACCTTTTCGCCAGCCCCTCTGTGAGCTCAGCACCCTGCACATAGCACACACCAGACCTGAGACCTGTCCCCATGAGTCCTGGGCTCACGATCAGAATCTGCCAGTTGAAACTTCAGTGGGTCCTGGTACCTCAGTCACTGGACTTCTGTGCAGAACCCGCCTGTCTCTGTGGAGATGTATCTGCTGCACGTGACAAGACCAGCTTAAACTGCCTTCCCCTGAGGAAAGTTCCCAACTCACCTACCGACAAGCCCCAGGGTGGGACTGGCCTGGTCTGGAGGATGCCCCTTCACCACTCCTTCCTCAGTGATGTGAAGGTGTTCTCCGCTCCTCTCCCCAGACCAGGCATCTCCCTGTTCCTCAGGCTTGCCCCCTTGTGGCCTGTGGGGTGCTGCAGCCTCGCCTCGTGGAATAAGGGTTTGGTCCTCAGAATGGGCATCCAGCTCAGGTTACCTGCCTGCCTCAGATTATCAGTGCTCAGGGATGCCATTCCCTGACTTCTAGCCCCTCGGCTTTCAGTGCCCCCTGGGCAGCCTCTGGGGAGAGATCCTCAGATAGGTCGCTAGGCCTCACCCCAATAAATTGTGTTCCTTTTGGCTTGAGGTCAGAATCGAGCACTCCTAGGGGCGCCTGGGTGGCTTAGTCGGTTGAGCGTCCGACTTTCGCTTGGGTCATGATCTCGCGGTTCGTGGGTTCGAGCCCCGCGTCGGGCTCTGTGCTGACTGCCAGCTCAGAGCCTGGAGCCTATTTCAGTCTGTGACTCCCTCTCTCTCTGACCCTCCCCTGCTCACGCTGCTCTCTCTCTCTCTCCTAGAAATAAATAAAAAATATTAAAAAAAAAAAAAAAAAAAAAAAAAAAGAATCGAGCACTCCTAGATGGTTCCAAAGCACCTAGGTTTGAGAACCAGTGACTTAGATGAATTACAGAATCCCTTCTGGAAGGAGGGGCTCACTTTCCCAGGGTCCCATGTCTATGTGTGAAAGCGGTGTGCCCCCAAGTAGGGTTGGCTTCCGCCGACGAAGTTCAAGGACGCTGGTGTTGTACAGAGACAGCAGCACCCTCTATAGTAGTTGCAGCCCAGGAAAGGGACCTGTGTGTAGGTTGGCACATTCTTCACGTCAGTAGTAGCTTCACTCGGGTCTTTTCCCTGTCATTAAGTCCCAGGCCAGATGGAGACATTGCTTTCTTCTCATACACCAGGGCTTGTTTCTTTCTCTGTCCACAGGGCACTCAGTCCCCAGAGCAGAGCTGACCCACCTGCTGAAGCATGGGCGGGAGCTGTGGACTGGGGAGAGAGGCCTCTCACGGAGCACCTGCCCAGGTAGGAGCAGGGAGCTGTGCAGGGCGGGGAGAGGTGGGGGTTCCTGGCAGCCTCCAGCATGCAAGGGACCAGTGCCTCTGCACCCGTGTGAGACTCTCTGTGACCTCCTGGGGGTTCGGGTGGTTTCTCACATCCAGGTGTCGCATTGCATCTGCAGGCCGGCTCGGACGCCCAGCATTATTTAGAGACCTGGTGCTGGATGTCAGCGTGTAGGTTTAGGTGTGCTCTCTGGTCTAATCCAGCTGGTGGAAGGGAGATGCAGGGGGAAGGGAAGAAGGCACATCCACAGACACCCCAAGGTCACTTCCACCCATGCTCCCTGGAAGAGAAGTAGGCATCTGGCCACACCTGGATGCTCAAGCCTGGGGGGTGCTTAGCTGCGCGTGCCTGCGGAGAAGAGCCAGCGTACTTGGTTTGTATCCTGTCAGTCGGCTGTGCTCAGCCTACTTGGAAACTCAGGGTAACGACAGTTTCTGTGATTCCATTGTTTGAGGTTGTGGTGAGCCAGCATACCGTGCCTGGCCTGTGGAAGCGTCAATGGAAGTCAGGTTTTTTGTCTTTTGTCTTTTTTTTTTAAATAGTTTATTTTTTTAAATAGTTTGTTTTTTGTCTTTTGAATTAAAAATTTTTTTAAACATTTAAGGCTCTGAGCTGTCAGCACAGAGCTCTGCATGGGGCTTGAACTCAGGAACCATGAGATCATGACCTGAGCCAAAGTTGGACGCTTAACCAACTGAGCCCCCCAGAAGTCAGCTCTTGGTGTGTCCATGTAATTATAGTCCGAGTGGGTGACAGTGAGGTAACACATTTTTTTCTGATTCAAGGGACCTTTCTTACCCTTGAAAGTACTGTCTCTACTCTGCAAATTACACTTCACTTTGTATCCAACTGTCTCCCACCCTTCTCTCTCCTTTCATCCAGCCCCCTGTTTGTTCATCAGAAGCAGCCCCTTGCACTGGCTGGATCCTCCTACCTCTCTTGCCCTGAAAACCGCACGGTGACAGTGGGCCTTTTCAGCCCCACATCTGTGCCGTGGAGTAGCTGGGGCCGTCATGGTGAGGCGTGGCCTCCTCTCTGGCGGTCCTTCAGGCTTCTCAGCCAGCATGTCTTTGGCGGCCCTCCCAGCTCCTAGATCCACATCTCCGCTTAGTGTCTCAGAGGCATGTCGAGTCCATCAGGCCTTAGATACTCACCATCCTGTCCACTCTTCCCCATCCCGGGTCAGAGAGCGTCCTGCTATTCAAAGCAGGGTAGAAGCTGGAAATAGCACCTCAGCATCTCGGTCTCCTTCAGACCCAACATTGATCCCTCCCCGTTCCTGCCCGTTTGGCATGATCTGTGTCTGCCGAGTGTATCGCCCCCACTGCTCTAATTGGCTGCATCTCGAGCATCTAGTCCAGGTTTCCATCGTCTCTTGCTCGGATGATGCCAGAGCCTCTGGGCAGGTCTCCCTGCATCTGCCATGTGCCTCCGGGCAGCCCTTCCTCTCACACTGGCTCCTGCAGCCCCCCGGATGCCTTCCAGGGCTTCACCACTTCTGCTGTCACCAGGGTCTCAGCATATATTCTGCCTCGCGTTGGAAATGAAGGCTGTGTACTTCTGCTTCAGGCTCCTCAATCCAGAATGACTCATCGTGTCTGTCCCGCACCTACGGCTTCCTCGTCCTCTATAGAAGATCCTGTGCCTCTGGTCCTGGCCCGTTCCTCCCCGACAGCCTCGGCCATGCCTCTGCCTTCTCAGGAAGCTTGCTGCCTCACTTCCTTCCGGCCTGGCTGCATCTTCATCGTCTGTCTGCTCCACATAACCATGTGCTCCGATTGTCTACACACAACAAACACAAGCGTTTGCAGATCAGGACTAGCTTGCGGCCAGTGTTGACGTACCTTATAAAGCCAGGTTTCTTGAAGGAGCCGTCTCATATGTATACACTTGACTTCCTTACCTTTTGCTTAAACTCTGCTTGGTCTTCTCTCCTTACTATCAGAAGTGTACGGTGATGTGCACAAGTCTTAAGAGTCAGGCTTAGGCTTTTGCATGTGTGCTAACTGAGGTATTCCTCACCCCAGTCCAGACTCGGAATATTTCCAGCAAACTAGCAGGCCCCTGTGCCCCATCCTTGAGATGGCTCCTCCTACAGTGGAAACCACTGTCCCCATGCTTTCACTGAAGATGGGTTTATCAGGGGCTTTCCCACCCCTTTTTGTACCTTGAACAACAGAAATTTGTTTTCTCACAGTTCTGGAAGCTAGAAGTCCGACATCGTGGTGTCAATGGTGTCGGCTTCTGCTGAGGCCCCTTTCCTTGACTTGTAGGGCAAGCTTTGCTTGTGTTTGAGGGTGTCCTTGCTGCCACCCTAATAGCCCAGTGCGGCAGTGAAAACAACAGCATATTAGGGTTCTCCAGAGAATCACAGCCAGGACGAGGTAGAATCAGGCCCAGAGGCGGAAGAGCTGATGTCGCGGCCTGAGTCGGAAGGTGTCTGGAGGCAGGATTCTTGCCCTCCCAGGGGAGCCCGGCCTTTTCTCTTAAGGCTTCAGGAGACTGGATGTGGCCCTCTTTCAAAGAGGCCCACTCTCTGAGAGAAAGATTATGGATGATCATCTTTCCTCAAAGTCTGTTGGCTTAAATGTTAATTACATCTTAAAAATACCTCAACTAGAACTGGTGGACTAGGCCTAACCAAGCTGATGTGTAAAGGTGACCGTCACAGAAGCTCAGGATAATGACCCACAGCAGAGTATACACACCGCATCAAGAATCGTGTCAAGCGCTTTATGGCATTTTCTTACTGAACCCTCACAACGGACTCCTGGTCTCTCAGATGAGGAAGCCACGCCTTGAAGAAGAAAGTAACTCATCCACCAAGATCACTCACTTGGTGGAGGTGGGGCTGGAACAATGGCTTCTGGCTCCAGAGCCCTGTTAACCACCATGTGATGCCTCCTAGCAGAGCAGAAGCTTGTCTTTTATACCGTTTGGCCCCGGGTGTCCCTCCATCCCTCCTCTTCTTCAGTCTTGATGCTCTTCCTTTGACTGTGATCCCCCTTTGCTAGTGGCCTCACCAAGGCCTCCGGGGCCCCTTTCTCCCTTTAGCTGTACTGCACTCTCCCAGGAGCGACTCTGCACGTGCTCCATCCGTTTCAATCCGTGCCCCCTCCCTCCTGCTCTCTGTGGCTTCTCCATTAGGACCTAGCTCGTGGGATACCTTCTCTGAGAAGATGACATCTTTTCCCTCCCAGTTCTGTTCAGTGCCACTTCCGTGTGCTCCTAGCACCAATGGACATCAATTCTTGGAGCAAATGATCAAAACTGTCCCCCATCCTCTCATCTGGATTGTGAGGAGGGGCCCCCACTCCCGACCCCCTGTCTCCTGGTCCGGCCTACCCTTGGGATTTTCCCTTTAATGGTGTCAAGAGTACAAGGACCAGAAGAGTCCTTAGAAACCCAGGTTCTAGAGATGTAAAACGCAGCCATTGTCAGTGGTGCTAGATCAGCCTCACTTGCCCCGAAGTGTTGATTTCGTCTCCTCTATACCGCAGCACTAAAAGTCCCCCTTTGTGTGTCGGATTCTCTCCAGGTGACAGTGCAAAACTTCGGACCAGAGACCCAAGCACTTCTCAGCTGGTTTTGTCTGCCGGAGCCTGGCTCCGGGAAAGCCTGGCCCAGGGACCTCCAAGGGACTCCAGCCTGGTGCAGACCAGGGATTGGGAAGGGCTTGTGGAAATGCAGAAAGGCCGACTGACGCCTGGGACAGATGCTCACGAGACCCACCGTGAGAGAATGAGCCATGAAGATGATGGTTTGGGGACAGAGGATAGCCTGCACTCCAGGGTCTTGCAAGAGAGAGTCTCCCCGGGAGAGGTGCTCCATGAACGTGACCCACAGGGACCAGGCAAAGGCCGCACGCTTCACGCGGGGAATGATCTCTACGAATGCAGGGAGTGTGGGAAAGGGTTTAACCGTAAGTGGTACCTTGTGCGGCATCAGCGGGTCCACACTGGAACAAAGCCCTATGAATGCAACGCGTGTGGCAAAGCCTTCAGCCAGAGCTCGACCCTGATCCGGCACTACCTCATCCACACCGGGGAGAAACCGTACACGTGCCCGGAGTGCGGGAAGGCCTTCAAACGCAGGTCCTACCTCGTGCAGCACCGCCCGGTCCACACCGGGGAGAAGCCCTACGAGTGCGCCCAGTGTCGCAAGGCCTTCACCCACCGCTCCACCTTCGTCCGGCACAGCCGGACCCACACTGGCGAGAAGCCCTTCGAGTGCAGGGAGTGCGAGAGGTCGTTCGGCCACCGGGCGCACCTGATCCAGCACTACGCCGTGCACACCGGGGCGAAGCCCTACGACTGCGCCGAGTGCGGCAAGGCCTTCCGCTGCGGCTCGGAGCTGGCGCAGCACCGGCGCGTGCACACGGGCGAGCGGCCGTTCGCGTGCGCGCAGTGCGGCAAGGCGTTCCACCGCAGCGCCCACCTGCTGCAGCACGCTGTGGTGCACGCGGCCGACGCCCCGCACCGCTGCGCCGACTGCGGCAAGGCCTTCAAGCGCCGCTCGCACCTCCTGCAGCACCGGCGCGTGCACCCCCGAGGCGGCCCCGCCGCCGGCGGATCCCCGCGGACAGAGCTGTGAGGGGACAGGTCACCCGCGGGCCTGCCCCGGTCAGGGACGCGCCGCGGAAGGACGTTCCTAACATAACGGCTGAGAGCCGCTGGCCAGAAGCAGCACCCTCCCTGCCGTCCGAGAACCCCTAACGAACAAGGGCAGCCGCGTCACTGTCGTTGCTGTGAGAAAACCCGTGACGCTCAGCACTCACTGTTAGGTCAGGGGTCGCTGGGAATCGTACACCGCGCGGGCCTTCTGGCGCCTGGTAGACGGATGCGGGAGACGGACAGTGGGTACTGTGCACTCACAAGGACGTCCCGCCACAGGTCTGCCCCTCGGTTGACCCTTAGAAAGCCGCTTCAGCATTACTTTTAAAAGAAGAATAAAAAGAAGGGGATGGAAACATACACTTCAAATGGGAGAAACAGATGTCTTTACAAACTTTCACATTTCCGTGCCAAACCTATTAAGCTTTTCATCAGATGGGGGAGTATTTGAGAGGAAGGGCCTCAGCCCTTTTTTTTTTTTTCTCTAAGTTTATTTTTATTTATTTTGAGAGACAGCAAGGGAGAGAGAGAGAGAGTCTCAAGCAGGCTCCACTCTGTCAGCCCAGAGCCCAACTTGAGGCTCGAACCCACAAACCATGAGATCACGACCTGAGCTGACATCAAGAGCTGGATGCTTAACGACTGACCACCCCGGCACCCCCAGCCCTTTGTTTTTATGTGTTCACTGCCACCCTGTGTCTGGAAAGTTTGGACGGTGAGGGCAGCTCTACAGACGTTTGCTGGAAGACTTTGTTCCAATCATCCTCACCCATGAGGAACGTCGTTCTTCTTGAGAAATGTGAAGGCTGAAACACAAGATACTTGAACTTAAAAGTTAGAATTCTGAAAATAACACCACATGCCACTTACACTCACATTGTCTGAGAGAAGGAATCCGCGTACACCGCGTACACTGTCACATTGAAATATGCTCCCCTCAAGAATGTTTACGGCTTCAGTATTTATAAGTAAAGCTTCTGTTCCTGTGGTTTTTAAATCCTCGACGTTCTCTCTCCCTCACTTTTTCTCGACTCCATTCTGCTCCTTTGTTTTCTTTCTTTTTCCCTGACGGTATGGTGGGGCCTTCTCAGGTGGGTCCTGGTGGTTTTGGGGTCTGAGGCCTCACGTCCCCTCCAGCTGTCTAGGGCTTGAATTGTAGCTAGAACCAGGGACATAAAACACACTGCTGGGGCAAATTCATGAGGACCCCAGGAAACAAATGCCCAAATATCCTCACTGTCTGATCTTATAAAGGGTTGTGTGAAGTTCTGCTACAAAATAAAGGGCCAGGGACTTTAACAGGACAGTCTGGGTGTGTACATGCCAGTGTTGGTTTGTGTGGGCTTCATGGTTGCCACCCCAGACTTCCTCCCTTGATGCTGGTATCAGATGTGGTCATTTGAAATTCATCCTGTGGACGTTCCTTCAGTTTTCAAGGCACACATGGTAACGTTAACAGTTTAAAAACTACAGGAGAACGTAGAATCATTTCCTCACTCAGAGCTGCTTCTGCACCTTTATAAGGCTACATGCACGGGTCACATTTTCACAGTGAGCACTCATGTATCTGTGGTCCATTGTACAAATGAACTTATTGATGAGTTAGTGAGGTCTAGTTTTTGTTTTCAGGATAGCATGCATAGTTTTCTGTTTTTCAGAAAGGAGAGCTGACTCTCGATCACCCCACCCACCCTCTGTCCTCTCTCTGGACGGTGGTATGTATTGTAGCCATGGCTGTCCTTGTGGCTGAGCATTGGGTTCAAGAGAGTTGGAGAAACCCCTCTGGAAACATCTTGGTTTTCATCAAAGGGTTCTTTGCATGCCTGCCCATGCAGGCTTTGTCTTTGTCCCAAAGCAGGAGCGATGTGTTTTCTACTAAATGAAGGAAATCTCAGGGTTTGTTCCTCAACTTCAAGGTCTTGCCATAGCGTCTTAACGTTCAGTGTGAGGACCTATTATATACTCGCCGCCACAACAGGCAGGGGTCTCCTGAAGGACCTCCATCCTTCGTTCACATGACCACATAGTATGTTCTGGGCACTCTGGGGTATGGGGCACCTGAGTGGCTGAGACAGGAGTCCTGTCCTTGAGCAGGGAGAGAGCTTAATGCCTAGTGTAGGTGAGCAGGGAATGCTGAAATCGAAAAAGAGAAGGAAGTTGAGCACATGGCTTTGCTGGATTCCTAATCACCTTGAACATTTGGTCTCCAAAATAGGATTTTTCTCCATTCTTGAGAGCTCTCTGGGTACTGGTCCTGATGGTAGGTGCTAGTGAATCAGTAAAGTTAGGATAAGTAGTAGAGTGGGTTCTTACAAATGGATAAGAAAGTTAAGGTGACATTTAGTGCTCTCAAAAATCACTTATTATGTATCTCGTGTGGGTCATGGACTTTCCTAGGTACATGAGATGCACAAAAAAACAAAAGGATTTTGCCCTTGTAGAACTTCTGGGTGAGGAGACAGCAATGTTCCTAAGTTCCAGAGCATGTCAGAAGGTGATGGGTTCGGGACAGTTGGGTGGCTCAGTCAGTTATGCACCCGATTTCGGCTCAGTTCATGATCGCACGGTTTGGGAGTTAGAGCCCTGCATCAGGCTCGGTGCTGCCAGCTCCGGGCCTGACGCCTGCTTCGAGCCTCTGTCTCCCTCTCTCTCTCTGCCCCTCCCACACTCACGCTCTCTCTCAGAAATAAAATAAATATTTAAAAAAAATTTTTAAAAGCTTTTCTTTCTTCTGAAATGAACTGAATATTCATATTGGACAATGAAATATGGAGATATTCTAAAACTGAGTAGGATCAAGATAGGCACACCAGATACACTAAACTGACCCACTAATTTCCTGGTGGGATCAATCCCCTGTAAATTCAGATGACAAATGTTCAAGTTTGGAAACTGAAGTGGTTGTTTCCTTAACACAAAAGAACCACTAAGACATATTAGACTTAATAACATAATCCAGGATACAGAAATATACTAGACCTATCAATGTAAATCAACACATTTCCTGTCTGTAGGAAATATATTTAAAAAAAAAAGCAATTAAAAAAAATTATCTTGTGCAGAGCCACCTGGGTGGCTCAGTTAAGCATCTACCTCTTCGCCTGGATGGCTCTGTCAAAAAAAAAAAAAAAAAAAAAAAAGCATCTACCTCTTGATTTTGGCTCAGGTCGTGCTATGATTTGTGGGTTCAAGCCCCACATCAGGCTCTGCTAACAGTATGGAGTCTGCTTGGGATTCTCTCTCCCTCTCTCCGCCCCTACCCTACTGGTGCACGTGTGTTCTCTCTTTCCCTCCCTCTCAAAATAAATAAAACTTTTTAAAAATTATCTTCTGCAAAGTTAATTGAAATATCATAAAACAACATTAAAACTAAGTAAGTGTAAATTGAAGTGAAATTAATAACTTTTAATAGGATCAGAATGAAATAACAGCAAAGAAACACTGCACACTGAAATAGAAATTCTAATATTGAAAATAGATCAATTCACAAAATACCTTCTGTAATGTAGTACTAGTTGCACAGCAATTTTTCCAAAGTCTCTCCAGTAATTACAAAAATTTAAATTTTTAAAATGTTTTTTATTTATTTTTGAGAGTCAGAGACAGCACGAGCAGGGGAAGGTCAGAGAGAGGGAGACACAGAATCTGAAACAGGCTCCAGGCTCTGAGCTGTCAGCACAGAGCCCGACGCGGGGCTCGAACCCACGAACCCTGAGATCATGACCTGAGCCAAAGTCAGATGCTTAACCTACTGAGTCACCCAGGCGCCCCCAAAATATTTTTAATTAATAAATAAAATTATGCAGTGAAGAGAACTGGCCCTGACAAACACCAACTATATTAACAAGTTTTTATGCAAAATAGGTCAAGGAGGTGGAGGGTACAGGCTTCCAGCTATGGAATGATTAAGTCACAGGAATAAAAGGCACAGCCTTGAGAATATAGTCACTGATTTGGTTATAAGGTTGTCCAGTGACCGGCAGTAGCTACACTCGTGAGCATAGGATAACATGGACATTATCAATTCTTATGTTGTACACCTGAAACTAATGTCACATTGTGTGTCAACTACACTCAAAAAAAAAAAAAGAAGAAGAAGAAAGAAATTGACAATTTTTTTGGTGGTACAGAACAGGGACTTTGTGAGACAAACGGATACATAGATAGAGGAGAAATAAGTGACAGGTGACAGATGATAAGGTTGAAGTCAGACGCCCAACCAACTGAGCCACCCAGACGCCCCGGGGTGACATGATAAGGGGAGAAGGAAGAAAAAAATTCATTAAATATATGGCATTAAAATATTTGAGTATTTAATTGAAACATAGAGGTGAGTTTTTACCTGGTACATTAGAGAGTTTTAGAAAATAACACTCTCGATCTAAAAATATTTTTTAGTGACCTATCTCATCACTGAAAATATCCTGCTATATATTGACAATGAAGGACAGGGCAAATCATTACTAAAGTGAACATAGGCCAGAGGATACCCGAGTTCATAAAACGGAAATAATAGTGAAATCAGTAATATGCCACAAGTAAACTAAAATGAAACTTAAAGAAAATATTTAAATCTGGAGTATTTAAAAGAGGAAACTATCAATAATCTCCTGGTACTGATATTAATCAGTTGGGTTAACCAAAAAAATGGTGTAATGTATAGGAACAGACAGTATGAAAAAAATAAACCCAGAAGGCATGTTCATCTCACCAATGAGCAGAAAATTGCAAGCAAAAATGATGTTTAAGGGGCACCTGGGTGGCTCAGTCGGTTAAGCGTCCAACTTCAGCTCAGGTCATGATCTCATGGTTCGTGGGTTCTGAGCTGTCAGCACAGAGCCTGGAGCCTGCTTTGGATTCTGTATCTCCCTCTCTCTCTGACCCTCCTCTGCTCTTGCTGTGTGTGTGTCTCTCTCTCAGAAATAAAACATTAAAAAGAAAAAAAATTAAACTCTGCTTTAAAAAAATGATGTTTAATCATGTTTACCCGTAACAGTAATTTGTTAAGACTATTTTGGATCAACTCGCTGTGATTTAAATTTTACATATTTTTCCTTCTCTATCACAAGCCATAATGATTCAAACATCACAATATTGGATATACTTTCCTCACAGTTTGTGAGTTGGAGTCCCACATCAAGCTCTACACTGACAGTCCAGAGCCTGCTTGGGATTCCCTCTCTCTGTCCCTCCCCTGCTGTCTCTCTCTGTCCCTCTCTCAAAAATAAATAAATAATGGGGCCCCTGGGTGGCTTAGTCGGTTAAGCGTCCGACTTTCGCTTAGGTCATGATCTCGCGGTTCGTGGGTTCGAGCTCCGCGTCGGGCTCTGTGCTGACTGCCAGCTCAGAGCCTGGAGCCTCTTTCGGTCTGTGACTCCCTCTCTCTCTGACCCTCCCCTGCTCACGCTGTCTCTGTCGGTTAAGCGTCCGACTTTCGCTTAGGTCATGATCTCGCGGTTCGTGGGTTCGAGCTCCGCGTCGGGCTCTGTGCTGACTGCCAGCTCAGAGCCTGGAGCCTCTTTCGGTCTGTGACTCCCTCTCTCTCTGACCCTCCCCTGCTCACGCTGTCTCTCTCTCTCTCCTAGAAATAAATAAAACATAAAAAAAAATTTTAAAAATAAATAAATAAATAAGGATGCTTGGGTGGCTCAGTCAGTTAAGCCCCAACTTTGGCTTAGATCGATCTCACGGTTCCTGAGTTCGAGCCCCACATCAGGCCCTGTGCTGACAGCTCAGAGCCTGGAGCCTGCTTCAGATTCTGTGTCCCACTCTCTCTGGCCCTCTCCTGCTTGCACTCTGTCTCTCTCTCTCAAAAATAAACAAACATTAATAAACAAACAAATAAAAACTTAAGTGTGTGTGTGTGTATATATGGAATCCTTCCAAATAGCCTGAAAATTTAAAGCTGTCAAAAACCTGAGTGCAGAATAGTCACAGGTTTATATGATCCCTAATCTGGTATGGTTTTATAACCCACTTTTACCTCAATTCTGTTTTTAAAGACTCTTCAATTTCCATGTTTTTGGAGACAGGCAATTTAGGATGTACAAAAATAAGACTTTTTCTTTGGCAATTTGTGTCAGTAGTTTACATTAATTCCCATCTGTAACTGAAATAAACAGGGCAACTGGCATGCAGATTTGGGAGAAGAAAACGACTTGATAAAATGCACATCAGCAGACAGGGATACAGGTGACGTGTCCCCAGAAGGGCGGACCCCACTCACAGGACTGTGTGTGACCCATGGACACTGGTGACCAAGGTCCACAAAGCATGCAGAGAAAGAGCCACTCAACAGGAAGGGGGGGCAGGAAGTACGTGGGAGTGAAATTCGCCTCCACTTTACACACACACGATTCATAGGAAAAATGGAATTTTAATAACACTAAGATTACAAAAGTTTCTGAAATTACTAATATAATGCAATATATTTCAGAATGAGAAAAATAAGAGAGGGGGCAGGAGGAAGACATGGGGATCTTCTGAAAGACAAATCACAGCAGGGACTTAATAAACAAAAGACATGTCAGTAGACAAGGCATGGGAGTTGATAATGTCTCCTGAGACCAGAAAGACCCAATTTGCTACTGTAATCGACCACTCCCGCCCTTTGAGACAGCACCGATCCTAACCACTAGACCACCAGGGAGCACTCCTGCCCTCTGAAAGGCTATGATTCACAAATGATTATGGCTCATAATTGCCCCTGATCACAGGGGTTCTGTGGAGACCTGAAGGGGATTCAACTAAGCAAGCACCACCGGCTTGCAGCAAGAGGGAGGTGAACTTGGTTCTTCAATCACGGTCTCTGAGATTGTTTTTTTCACTGAAAAAGAACCGTTATTAAACAGTGGGGGGGTGGGGGGGGGTGGTAAATAAGCCCAGGAGCATGGAGAATGAGGACATCAAGGCATTTAAATATGGCAAGGTAACATTTATATCTTGAGAATCTTAAAGTTCCTGATGATTTTGTCTGACTCCTACAATCTCTCACATTATTTACTTTTATATATTTGCATGTCTGTAAATGGAAAAGGAAATGAGACTTTAAGTTCTCTCAATGGCAGAAAAGTGTTAATAGCCTTCTGCTTATGTCAGAAATGCAGAGAGATATCACAGATTCTGCTTCCATAACACATAAAAGTAAGTAATGCTGAGAGCTTGTGGGAGTCACACACACACCAGGTATGTGCTTGGCAGTGGGGTGTTCACACATACACTAGCTTACTGCCTCTCACGTGTCCACGGTGTGAAGCCTCTTGTGAACGCGTTCAGAGACGAGAGAGAAGATGACAGAGAGGCCACGACAGGGCGGCAGAAAGGAAGATGTTAAGCTGTCCCAATACAGGGAGACAAGGGGGGCAATATGCCTGTGGTTCTGAGCAAACGCCTGTCCTGTATATACAAAAATATTTTTGTGTTCAAAACCAGAAAGCAAAAATAAATTGCAGAGAACATTTATGACTGGGTTTCCTAAGGTAATTTTCACCGAGTAATCTAACCTTCTCTGAAATAAATAAAACTACTTACCCCGGGGGCATCTGCTGTCAGGAGAGTGGGTGTGGGGGCAGCCTGTGCAGGTGCACAAAGTGGGCAGCTGAACTTGAGATAAAGGTTTGAGTTCCCACGATATTTCCTTGTTCGGAAGTGATTATCACTGCAACGACAGTGTCTGCAAGGGGAGTGCAGGTTATCAGAAAACCATCCGTTAAAGGTGGAAATTACCGATTGCTATTAATAAGGATTATGTCACTATGAGAAGTTAATGGTGGAGATACCTAGGGGAAAACGTCTATGACAAAGGTCACTGGGAACTCAGTGAAGCCTGGGCAGTGAGAGAATGAAGCTGAGCACATGACGATGATGGGGCCTGAGCAACCCTCACGCTTTTGTCTCTAAAAGGTGATTCCTTTTCATTCTGAAACCACCAAGGAATACTCACGGCAAGAAACTGGTATAGAGGCTACTTAGAAAGAGGTGTCAGAACAGTGAAGGAAGGGAGGGAGGGAAGAAATAAAAAAGGAAAAATGGAGGGGCAATCCTGTTTATTCACAAATCTAACAAATGTTCAGTGAACAACTAGTGGGCTTCTGGCACTATCATACATACATAGGAGATAACAGGAAACAAGAGACAAAGACCTACGGGGCACCTTAGGTGGCTCAGTCAGTTAGTTAAGTAGCCAACTTTGGCTCAGGTCATGATCTCACGGTTCATGGGTTCGAGCCCCGCATGGGGCTCTGTGCTGACAGCTCAGAGCCTGGAGCCTGCTTCAGATTCTGTGTCTCCCCCTCTCTCTGCCCCTCCCCTGCTCACATTCTGTCTCTCAAAAATGAATAAACGTTTAAAACATTTAAAAAAAAAAAAAAAGAAACAGAGATCTCTATCCTCATAGACCTTAATCTCTAATCAAGACAGAAAACATAAATTTATAAATTATATAGTATATATAATACTTTGATATAGTATATCAAAGTTTTTATCTTATTTGAGAGAGAGAGAGAGAGCATAAAAAGGGGAGGGGGCAAAAGGAGGGAGATAGAGGGAGAGGGAGAGAATCTTAAACCAGCTCCACGCTCAACGCAGAGCCAGGACCCTGGGATCACGACCTGAGCCGAAATGAAGAGTCGGACACTCACCCAATGGAGCCACCCAGGCGCCCCTAAATTACATAGTATAATGTCAGGCACAATGGAAAGAAGGAAAGATCAGGGTACTGGAAAGACGGGGTGGGATGTAATGTTACAAAGTGTGATAATAAAGTCCTCCTAATAAGAGCAATTAAGCAAACACTTAAAGGAGGTGAGCTACTGAGCCTGGCGGGTATCTTTGGGAATAGCTCCCGGGCACAAGAACTAGCCTTTGCGAAGGCGCAAGGGGCAGCGCTGCCTGTCCTGCTCCGGCTCCTGCTCCGCGGCCAGGGTGGAAGCAGGGAAGGGAGGGAGAGGGGGATGGGGAGGTCAGAACCGCATGGGACAGCGCAGACGGTCCTAAGGATTTCCCACCTTACCTGAGGTGTATCCCATGACAGATAACCGAACAGGAGAGACAGGACCCCAGTCTATTGCTCCCTGGCCTCGCCAGCTGCTGGCTTGAGAGCTAGCTGTGGAGGCCAGCGCAGCGATCCAGGGGAAAGGGAGGGTGAGCGGGGCGTGATGAAGAGTGTCCTGGTTCGTGATACATCGTTAAAGGAGAACCAAACCCATTTCCCAGGGGAGCGGGTGGGGCTGGCGAGGGACACACGGAGGACGTGCAGAAGGCCGCCCGCACACACACGCTGCAGAGGGTCAGCGCGCTGATGGGGAAACTCCCCTGTCGTCACGCAGTCAGAGGCAGAGAGACACAAGCCTGATTTCTCTGGTCAGTGTTCTGCCTGCTCCTTGAGTGTATACAGGAGGCTGCGCTGGACTTGATTCGGCTGCTTCTGTCTTTCCGCAGACCACGGAGGCCCGAAGCCGTCCCCAAGCAGCAAGTCAGGAAAGCCCCAGCGGTGTCCACGCCACCCTGAGGGCCCCGAGCTTCTGGAGGTCTCCCTGGGTGAGCTGCAGTGTTGGCCTCTCGCAAATCTTTTCCTTCTCAAGCCCCAGCCTGGGGCTTCAGTCAGGTGGCTCCTGACGTCACGAATCCACGCTCCTCTCCATCTGGACGCCTCCCCCTGCATTTCTGTTTACAGACATGAAGCCGAAGTCGTTCTCACGGTTGGGCTGCTGGTGGCCCAGGGCACCTGGTGATAAAATAGCTCCTGGTGCCCCCTCGCCCGGCCCCCCAGTTCCTGCACTGCAGCCCTTTCCTGCCACCTCTCATTGCCCTTATCCCTATCTGTCCCGTGCATCTGTGCGCTTCAGCCACGACCAAGTTCAGGACAGCCCGGGGGTGGCTCATGACGAGAGACCACGACCGGCTGACTCTATCCTGAACCCACGGAAACCGGTGTTCGGGCCAAGCTCGTCCTGGGAACGGGGCGCGAGGGGAGAAGGAAGCACTCAGGCTCCAGGTCCCGTAACTCCTTTCTGCTCCCAAGGAGGCCCTGGGGCAGGGAGTGGGCCGCACCTCACCAGGAGGTATCCCAGCGGTGGGGCTTCGGGTTGAGGCGGGGAGTGCAGCCGCTGCCTCACCTGACGGCCCAAGAAGCGGGAACCGGGATGAGCACCCGCAATCCAGCTCCGGGCTCCGCGTACTTTCCCGCTCAGCCTCCATTGGCTGAGCGCAGAGCTCCAGACTGACTCCCATTGGTTGGAGTTTCTGAGACTGACGGAAAAACTGCCCAGTTGTAGAGGAGGAAACAGAGCCTGCGCGAGAGACAGAGAGCGATTGGTTCAGAGTCAGGATGGGGCGGGGGTAGGTAAGGTCTGCAGGAAGGGGCTGCATCAGGTGAGGTGTGGGGCCTCGTGCTGGGGTCCAGGTGTTTACCGGAGGGAGTAGGGAGGGTGGCTTGTCAGCCGACCTGCGCGGAGCGCCTCTGCGCGGGAAGTCCCCGGCCAGCGGTGGGGACTACACCCCGGAGTGGGGGGCTCCCGGTCCCGCCTCCTCCACTTGGAAAGCGACCTGCGAAGCCACCTGCCACACGTGGGCTGGGGGCTTTCACCGGCGCCTAGCCGGGCTCGGGGTGCCTGGCGCCCCAGCACAGTCGGCATTCCATCAGCCTAGAAGGCTCGCCGCAGAGATGCCGGGGAGGACTCCGGGCTGGCCCGCCTAGTCACACACCTCCAGCCTATGGATTCGCTTTTCCTACAATGCTGGCTCTTGGATTTGATGCCTCCACGATCCGAATTCCTGGAAACTCGTTAGAAATTCGAATTCTCAGTCCAGATGCCTATTGAATCGCACACTCAGCAGTTGAGCTTGAGAATTAACAAGCTTTTCGAGTGACTTCAATGCACGTGCAAAGAAATTACATCTTTCTCCCGTGATTGCTGGGCATGGGGTTTACCTGTCTCTTGTGAGTGGTAGGAATCTCATCTAAAACAGTTTTACAGTGAGGTTGAAAGAAGCAGGGTACCTTTATTTTCCTAATTCTTGAAAAAAATCGAATGAATGTCAGTTTCCTATTATTTAAGGAGTACTACACTATGCATTATAAAATAGAAAGTAAAAAGTCTCTGAAAATTATACGTCCTGGAGAAAAATGTTTGCAATATAGTATTGTCCTTCTAGAATTGGGGCAGCACGATTGTGCGCATCACTATGTGTGTGTGTGTGTGTGTTCAAATGTTTCTATACAAGTCATTTTTCTTCATATAAAGTTACTTATTTGTACACTGACCTGCAGTTTGCTTTTCTCACTTATCTTGGACAACCTAAGCCACCTCCTCATTGTACACCTCATACTTCCTTATTAGGCACCCTGTATTCCTAAAGTTACCACCTTCTTTTAAAGGCCACATTGCATTCCTTTGTCTGTAGGCATCGTGGCTGGTGGGCTGTGTAGGGGAGCCTGGTTCAGAACTTGCCATCATCGTTTGGTTCCTATAGGGCTTCTTCTTCAAAGCCACAGAAAACTCAGGGTCATACACTGATAGTCTGGCCACTGACCAATCTCCACAGACCGAAAAGCTGGTCAAGAAAAATGCAGACTATCTCAATGGAACCTCCATGATAGCTATGGTAATAAAGACCACTCTGATGAGAACAAGAAAAGGCTACTTATTCTGAGCTTGTAAAGCAAGGGAGTCGGTCACCTACTCAAAGGCAGCAAAGGAGTGGGAAAGCTTTATGCTGGAAAAAATGGGAAGGCTTCAGGTGTCCCATGACTGGAGCCTGTTGGTGGGAAAATTGGAGGAGGGCCAACTAGAATTTGGATGTCTTAGGTGATTAATTAGGGGAGCATTTTGGTTTGCTCCACTTGGTCTAAACACTCATTGACAGCTTGAAGTTGGCCATGGTGGGAGTATTTACATTAGTGAAATTTCTAAACACAATTCAAGGTTTGCCTTACTGCTTTATTGACTGTGCGGACTTAAGAAAGTAATGAAGAAAACAGTATCAATGCAGAATTAAACATGTATTGTGTCTGTGGCTTTATGTTGTAAATAGCAGAATAAATGAGAACATACTCTTTCAGTATTTAAAAATGATTACCACATTCAGCAAATGAGTCATGTCATCTGATGGAGTTACATTCCAACAAATGTTTGACAAAAATCTTTTTTCTTGTTAATATCAGGAAACAGTCATAACAAATGGGCAAAAGCTATGAACAGATATTTTACCAAAGAACATGGGGCAAAGAAACACACGAAAACATGCTCAAAGTCATCAGTCCTTGGGGGAAATGCAGATGAAATATTATGAGACACCAGCACTCTTTGAATTTCAACTCTTACAGACAGCAACAACCAGGAGATCGCTTATGAGTCTGCATTTCTTTATGCATCCAGTGAATCGGCTCCCCAGGCGTTGGATCCATCTCTGAATTCCACTGGTAACTCTGACCGTTAGTAACTGCAGCGCAGTTGTTGCTTCACACCACAGTGACCATGTGGCCACCCGGGAGTCACATGTTCTTCACCCCCCACCCTCTTCCCACACCACGTGTTTCATGACCAGGGCTGTTCTAGCAACTCCCCCTTCGCTGACAACAACTGTGCGGGGGTGGGGTGGGGGAAGAAGCCAGTCTTCCTCCTTGTGTGTCCCTTATACTCGCATGGCTGTCACACGTGCTGCACTCTGACACTAGATGTGTGAATTTCCCCCCCACCACGCAACTGTCTGGGGTACCAGCTGGGTATCCTGCAACTTAGCTCAATTCGGACACTCCCTGGAGATAGCCCAGATCCCACAGGTTAGGGGCTCAGGTCTCCAAGACCGCTCCCACCCCCACGTCAGACGTTAGTTGCGAGTAGTAGGTCTCCAGGGTACCCAGAACTTCTGTCCAACTTGGCTGCAACTCAGAGATTCCCATGACCTCTGCCCCTTGGATTCCATTATTTATTAGGACAGCTCACGTAACTCATGGAAACACTTGCTGACATTGGCCACTCTAAAGTATGTGATAAAGGATACAGACTAACAGCCAGATGAAGAGATACGTGGGGCGAGGTCACGGGGGAAGGTGCCCAAGTGCAGGAGTTTCTGTCCCTGTGGAGTTGGGGTGCACCATCCTCCCAGTGTGAATGTGTCTGTCAACCTGGAAACTCTACAAATACCTTACTAATGGGGTTTTGTGGAGGCTTCCTTATGCAGGCACAATCAATCATTAACTCTTATTTCCAGCCCCTCTCCCGTCTCTGGAGAATTGAGGGTGGAACTAAATGTTCCAAGCTTCTAAGTCTTACCTTTTTCTTTCTGGTGACCAGAACCTGTCCAGAAGCCCACCCAGAGTCACCTCATTACAACAAAAAATGCTCTTAGTGCTCTTATCACTTATGAATTTATATGAGTTTCAGGAGCTCTGGCCCAGGAACCAGGGTTAGAAAGTAATACATATTTTCTGTTATCTCCCAACAATGGATTAATTCACCTACAATTAATACCTCTAAACGAGTATCATATGTAGCTTCATCAGAAAAAAAGATAAACTCAAGTTGTTTTCTGTAGAGTTTAATTATCTAATGAAAATCTGTTTTCAAAAGAGATTCCATATCTATAGGCCCACAAACAATTGAAAAATTTGCAATCTTCACTGTCAATTCATTTTTGGTGTATTAAGTTTTTGTAAATGTTCAACGATCTAAGACATAGATGTGTGTATCTTCTGAACATTGTTATTATCTCCTGTGTTTCTGCTTACTTTTTTATCTGCTTTATCATTTCTGTGATGTGTTAAAATTTTAGTTATTTATGTGTATCCACAGCTTTTAATCATTTTCCTGAAATATGTTTATAATATATATTTTGTATTTTTAAGTTTATTTATTAATTTTAAGAGAGAGTGAGAGCACGAGCAGGTGAGGGGCAGAGAGGGAGAGAGAGAATCTCAAGCAGGCTCTGCACTGTCAGCACACAGTCTGACGTGCGGCGTTGAACTCACAAAACTGTTAGATCATAACCTGAGCCAAAACCAAGAGTCAG
Organism: Hyaena hyaena; assembly: GCF_003009895.1. Taxonomy (NCBI): domain Eukaryota; kingdom Metazoa; phylum Chordata; class Mammalia; order Carnivora; family Hyaenidae; genus Hyaena; species Hyaena hyaena. Next base: position 691,895 of record NW_024081417.1, on the reverse strand, counting down.
ACACTCAACCAACTGAGTCACCCAGGCGCCTATATATATATATATATATATATATATATATATATATATATATACACATATATATATGTATATATAAAATGAATATAAACTTTCAATTAGAACTTCTTCTTGCTCTGTGACACCCCAATTGACAATGAACCTCCACTTTTATGTGATATATTGACATGATTTCCTTATTCTCAATTAGTAATTTGAAACCATGTTTTTAAAAATGTATATATTCCCTGGTTATTTTTTTCCAAGTTAAATTTGGGGACTGAAGTGATGTAAGGAGAGGTTTGGGGTGGGAGAGGTGTGAGAGTTCCACTGTGACCCACACAGAGCTTCAACTGGGGATTGGCTATCCCAGTGAAGGGCCAGATTAAAGGCAAAATTCAACAGCGGATGTTTTTGAGCTTACGGTTTTTCTTTTGGACTGGTATCCTAATACAAATTTCATTACTTTAGTAGATACAGATATGCAGATTATCTATTGTTTCTTAAAATTAGTTTTGGTGATTTGTGTCTTTCAAGGGATTTGCCATTTACATGATTTATTGATACAATTTACTGGCATAAAGGGATTCATAATATTCCCTCATTATCCTTTTAATAACTATAGATTCTGTGAGCAGAACCCATCCAGAAGCCCATCCGTAGTGACGTAACTTCTAATGTTTCTGACATTGGAAATTTGTGTATCCCATCATTTTTGTATGATCAGTTTGCATAGAGGTTCATCAATTTTAGTGATCTTAAGGCTTTGGGTTTCACTAATTTTCTCTATAATTTTCCAGTTTCTATTGCATTCATTTTTGTTTTGATCTTTGTTATTTCTCTTTTTTTAATGTTTTATTTATTTCTGAGAGAGAAGGAGACAGTGTGAGCAGGGGAGGGTCAGAGAGAGAGGGAGACACAATCTGAAACAGGCTCCAGGCTCTGAGCTGGCTGTCAGCACAGAGCCTGACGCGGGGCTCAAACCCACGCACCGTGAGATCATGACCTGAGCCAAAGTCGGACGCTTAACCGACTGAGCCACTCAGGCGCCCCAGATCTTTATTATTTCTTCTGCTTTTCTGAATTTCATTTCTCTTCCTTTTCTAGTTTCTAAAGGTGGAAGCTAGGATCCTTGACTTGAGACCTTTATTTTTTTTTTTTCTTTAAGTGTTTAATGTGATAAATTTTCCTTGAAGAACTGCTTTAGAAGCCTTCCACAAATAGTCTTAGGTTGAGGGATTTTTTTTCCCCATTCCATTCAAAATAATTTTAGAGCAATTTTTAAAATTTATTTTGGTGTGTGTATGTGACAGTCATCAGACTAAGAAGGGATCTTCCTAAAGAGCTTCTACAAACGTGCTATTGCAAATGCCATGACTCTGTCCATTAAAAAAAAAAAAAAATTCCCCTGAGATTGTGAACAAAGCACAATGCCCACTCTCTGTCTGCACTTTTATCCAGTATTAATATTGCTGTTTTTGTCTAGTGCAATAAAACAAGAAAATGAATATATAACATTTGGAAAGGAATAAATAATTTTTCACTAGCCACCTTAAATGTTTTCCTCAAATAACATCTGCACTGGGTCCTACTACGGAGATCCAGTCTACACTGTTACGATGCTTCCCTGCCCGCCGTACTTTATTCACTCCTTCTGGTTCTTTTCTCCTTCCAGGAGACCTCTTAACTTCTAAGATACCATGTAACTCAACAACCTAGAAGCATTGCTTATTGTCTGTGTCCCTTAACCAGAATGCAATCCTACAAGGAAACATTCCTTGTCCATGTTCTGTGCACTCATATAGCACATACCTAGAAATGTGCCTGGCCCACATAGGGCACGCATATCTGCCGAGGCACTGAACGAATATCCCGCACAGAGTTCCGGTTCTTTTGCGACGTCGTGTCTTGTTTCCAACTCTACCCACCCAGCGGAGTCTCTCTCTTCAATTTCAGTGCCCTCAGATCTCTCAGGAAAGGAGAGAAATGGTATTTTGGATTGACTAAGTGGATAGGATGTGCTCAGCTTAGTTCTGTCACTAGATTTCAGTGCCTTCTGTTCAGTTTGCATAGGATTTTTGCTCTCCCCGTCCTGTCCTGACCCTCCTGATAGATATCTCTATTAATCAGTTTTCAGAGCGTTCAGGGACATGCACAATTCACAAATGTTTTCCACAAATAATCGAAAATCCCCAGCAGACACTGTCAGTGCAGTTACAGGTGAAATGATCATCACTTTCCAGCAAGCAGATGAGATCATGGAAACTCAAAACCTTTATCTCAGGGCGCAGGATCCCTCTTTCCGCACCTGCCCAGGTGCCATCACAGCCACTGCCCCTGTGCTCGCTTCCGCAGCACCGACACCACAGCCACTGCCCTTACGGCAAACTCCAACTCGGTTAGTAGCTTTTTTTTTTTTCCCCAGATAAATTCTTCTCCAGTATGGAGACATTTGCTCCCGGAACGAGCTGAGGAAAGCAGAGGCCCTGGGCGGCCGGGTGCTCCCTCCCCCTGTGCGAAACCAGCTCTCCCGGGTCCCAGCCCGCACCTCACAGGCGGCACTTCACGGCGGGGACGGCAGGGACGGCAGGGGCGTGACCGGCTGCAGCGGCGGCGAGAGAAGAGTTGCCGGACGGTGAGTGTCTGAGCGGCCGCCCGGGGGGGGGGGGGGGGGGGGGGGGGGGGGGGGGGGGGGGGGGGGGGGGGGGGGGGGCGGGCGGGTGCTGCTCTGCTTTGCAAAGGGGAGAGGCATATGGTGCTGACTGAAGTCCAATGATCCGTGTCTAAATTTCTCTCGGTTGTAAACATTCACATCTCATTTACAGAAAATAAGGTCTCAGTTGTTTTCATGAAAGAAACAAACATTTTATGGGGCGCCTGGGTGGCTCACTCGGTTAAGCGTCCGACTTCCGCTCAGGTCATGATCTCACGGTTGTGGGTTCGAGCCCCGCGGTGGGCCCTGTGGGCGTCTCGAGCTCCGCGTCTGGAGCCTGTTTCAGATTCTGTGTTTCCCTCTCTCTCTCTGACCCTCCCCTGCTCACACTGTCTGTCTCTCTTAGAAATAAACATTAAAAACAAATAAATGATTACTTAAACTAAATAAATTAAAAAATATAAAAAAGAAACAAACACCTTGTGGTAAGAAAAATGTGGCCAAAAATCTGTGGGGGGACAGGGGCACCTGGGAAGCCTCAGATTCTTGATTTCAGCCTGGTCGTGATCTGAGTTTATGGGCTTAAACCCCATGTCTGGCTCTGTGATGAGCATGGAGTCTGCTTGGGACTCGACTCTCTCTCTGCCCCTCCCTTGCTCTTTCTCTCTACCCCAAAATAAATAAACATTAAAAAAAAAAGATTGTGGGGGACAAGAGGAGTATTCAGGACTGTAATAGTCACAAATCACACTTGTTACTCTGACAGGTAATCAGATTTTAAAGGTGCTTCAATAGTCTTGTCCTTGTACAAATCTGACATTCTCTCTACCCTCTAGGGACCCCAGCTGTTCTTTGGATCCATCCTTATCCATTCATCTATCTATCGATCTTCTATCTTCTATCATTCTATCTAAATATATACATCGTGTGTGGCCACCCCATCCACTTACCCACCTACCTCATTTTATACACTGTTCTTTTTTCCAAAGAGAAAATCATTCTGACCAGAGGCTCTACTGACAGGCTCGCTCGCCTTCCGCTCTCAGAGAGCGAGGGCACTAACGCGAGATTCTGCCTGTGACTCACAAAGCCACGATGATCAGGTGGACGTTGTGGGCCATTAGTGCCCTGTGCGTTGCTACAGTTCTTTATCGGCCTGGAGTGTTCATAATCACACTCATCTGAAGATCCACATGTTTCTGTTGTGAGATCTCTCCTCATGCTTATTTATTTTTGAGAGAGCGAGACAGAGCATGAGCAGGGAAGGGGCAGAAAGAGAGGGAGACAGAATCCGAAGCAGCTCCTGGCTCCTATCAGCGCCGAGCCTGACGCGGGGCTCTGACTCACGAACTGCGCGATCACAGCCTGAGCTGAAGCCTGCCGCTTGACCCGCTGAGCCGCCCAGGCGCCCCTAGATCTCTTATTAAAAAGAAAAAAATAGTCCTTTGCCGCCCTGGCGCTGCCCCTTTCCTGGGTGCTGGTGCCTCCCCCACCCCGCGCCCTCACCCTGGCCCTGTGGGCCCAGCCTGGCGTGGCTCCCTCCCGGTGCCCCCGTGCCACGCACCCAGCGGCGCCCCGGGTCCCACCCGCCGCGCCACGCCCACTGCGGCAGCAGGGCCCGGGTCTAGGCCAGGTGCACAGCCGCGGAGGCGCGCCTCCCCAGCTCAGGTCGTCAACATGATTAGCAACTGGTTGGAAAACGTGGTCGGGGAAAGCGCAGTGAAGTATTTGAGGCCGTTAAACATCACCACCAGTGAGGCAGTGGTTGTAAAAACTCTCAAGCCAGTGAAGAAAAAAGATAAAAGGAGAGGCTAAAGTTCTGGAGAAGCTTCGTGGTGAAACAATTATCATCAAGCTGATGGACACTGTGAAGGACCCTGTGTCAAAGTCATCAGCGTTGGTGGGGGGGGGGGCGGGGGCGGGCGCTTGGGTGGTTCAGTCGGTTAAGCATCAGCTCTTGGTTTTGACTCAGGTCATGGTCTGGAGGTTCATGAGTTCAAGCCCTGCATCTGGTGACAGTGTGGAACCTGTTTGGGATTCTCTCTCTCTCAAAAAATGAATACATAAACTTTAAAAACGATTACACCTGAAAATAATGGAATGTCATTCTCAATTGAGTTCACTTTATTATTTTGGAAACAAGCATTTCATAACCTTACAATGTTTTTACTTCTGAGTACCACCTGTTCATACTGACAGCATTTTTAAAATCGATTATCTAAATGATTACTATCCTTACTTGTCCTCCTTATAATCTACACAGTTAAATAATTTCTTTGTATTTAATTCATTTCTCGTACACCTTTACTTATCACGACTTTCATGGTAATAAAAAAAAAAAGGCCTCTGATCTGGGCCACGCATGGTAATGATGTATCAAAACAAATGTATAAAAATATACTCTAATATTTTTACATGGCAGATTTGACGTCTTGATGTTAAGATATATTGTGTAATTTAATTCTAAGATAAAAGCAAGAAATTTACCCCTTAAAAAAAATATACCTCTACTATTTCAAATAAATCTCCAAGTAGTTTAATCATGTATTAAATCAACAGTTTTCCCAAATATTTAATGATTTGCTTTCATCCAGTACTGTTTTTGATGTACTGACTGTTTTGTGCTATTGAGGATCTGTATATTTCTTCAGCAATGACACGTTATGGTTAATGGTCTTTGTATCTGGGATAGCAAGTTCTCTTCATTGAACTTAAGTGTAAATTTTTAGATGATATAAAATACATTGTAATATGGAATGTATATAATATATAGTATGTAATTAGGTATGTTTAAATTTGTTGTTCTTTTGTAGCATTAGAAAAACATAAGGATGCCTGACTGGCTCACTTGGGAGAGCGGTTGACTTTTGAGCTCAGGGTTGTGAGTTCAAGCCCCATATTACACACGGAGATTACTTAAAATAATAGTTAAAAAAGAAGAAAAAAAGAAAAATTTATAAATTTTCAGTTGAATTACATGCAAAGGACACTAATTATGTTAATTAAATCATTTACAGTGCTGGACTTTCTGTCTTAGAAATAAGTCTCTCTATTTGTTTAGTACTGATTTTAAGGGTTTTTTTATTTATTTATTTTGAGAGAGAGAGAGAGAAAGAGGGGGGAGGGTAAGAGAAAGATGGAAAGAGATAATCCCAAGCAAGCTCCATGCTGTCAGTGCAAAACCCGATACAGGACTTAATCTCAAGAACTGTGAGATCATGACCTGAGCAGAAATCAAGAGTTGGATGCTTAACCGACTGAGCCACCCAGGCACTCCAAAATAGAGTATTATTTCTTCATCTTCTTCTCCTCCTCCTTCTTCTTCCTCTCCTTCTTTCTTCTTTTAAGTTTATTTATTTTGAGAGAGACAGAGACAGAGACAGAGGGGAGGAGGGGCAGAGAGAGATGAGGAGAGAGAATCCCTGGCAGGCTCCACACTGCCAGTACAGAACCCAACACAGGGGCTCAGTCTCAAGAACTGTGGGGTCATGACCTGAGCAGAAATCAAGAATTGGATGCTTAAGTTTGTTTTTTGTTTTTTTTTTTATTTTGAGAAAGAGAGCACGAATGGGTAGAGGAAGAGAGAGAGTGCGATTGACAGAATCCCAAGCAGACTCTGAACTGTGTGGAGAGTCTGATGTGCGGCTTGAACTCACAAACCATGAGATCATGACCTGAGCCAAAATCAAGAGTCAGCATTTAACCAACTGAGCCACCTAGGTGCCCCAACTTTACTTTATATTAAACTTTCCCTGTTCAAATTATGGTGCAATAAAGACTCACTGTCCTCTCCACTTCCTGTTCCTCCTACAGTCTACATAGGACACAGAGACCAGAGTGACCTTATAGATATACAGGTTGGATCATGCCCCTCCCTATTCCAATACCATGTCCACACTGGCTCATTATTTCATTTAGAGAAAACTCCAAATTCTTTGCAATGGTCCACAGTGCCCAACATGACCTGGCTCCCCTAGCTCTTCAACCCCAAGGCTCTATACTCACTCCCTTCCTACCTGTTTCCCCTCCTCACATTTTCAGAAAGATCCAAGTAGGATCCGTCCTGTAGGCACTGGTCTGGTTATTTCATCTGTGTGGGACATCCTCCCATATACGCTCCCCCAGCACTCAAATACTGACTCAAATGCCACTCCTCCTGTGAGGCCAGCCCTGATCATCCTATTTCATAATGCCATCCACTCGACGGTACACGCTCATCATTACCTGAATTTTCTACTGTCTGCATTTGCGTGACATAACCTTACAACTTACTATGAACTCCAGTATTTATCTTTCATTATTTGTTCTCTCTTTCCATCAATTCGAATGTGAATGCAAGTTTGGTTATCTTCACTGGTGTGAACACACGTTTAGAATAGCATCTGAGCCAGATTAGGGGCTCAATAAATATTTATTCGGCAATGAAACAAGACACTACCCTTTTCCTCCTGTTTATACACGTTGGTCAACTTTTTCTAACTTTACTTTTTCTTAGCATCCAAGTTAGGTTTTGCTCAGTGCTCTCAGAAATAAAAACATACTTTATAAAACAGCTTTCATGGTAGCCCAGATGCAACATGGCCACAGACTCAATTCTCTCATGTCTCAGAACTCAAGACTTCTACTTCCCACTGAGACTTTATCCAATCACCAACTTAATTGATAATTTCATTGAAGTTTTATTATCAATTTCATTGAAACAATTCTCTATTTCTGTTGTTCTTTGTATAACTGTGTTAACATTAATAGCTTTACATAATTTTCTCACTTCATGAATGCTTTTCAGATATAATATTAAATCCCATACAGACCCTCTCCCACCAATTACAAGTGAAGAGATAATCACTTCCTGGCAAGAGGTGAGATCATGAAATCCCATCTTTATCTCAGGTTCAGAATGCCCATCTCCACAAACGCACAGGTGCATAGATATCACGACTGAAGCTACTGTCCTGGCAGCAAACATACTGGGTAAGCGGCTGTTTTTATTTTTATTATTTTTAATTTTTGTACGTGTATTTATTATTGAGAAGCAGAGACAGATGAGGGAAGGACAGAGAGAGAAGGAGACACAGAATCCAAAGCAGGCTCCAGGCTCTGAACAAGCTGACAGCACAGAGCCTGATGCGGAGCCCAAACCCACAAACCATGAGATCATGACCTGAGTTGAAGTCGGACGCTCGACTGACTAAGCTACCCAGGCACCCCCAATTGGCTGTTTTTAAAAACAAATATCAGAAACCCTGAAGAAATATAATATATTCCATAAAACCTAGTAAGAAAATTTTATGGAAAAAAATCCATTCTTCTTGCTCATATTAAAACAAATGCTCTCATGATTAAAAGCATCAGGGAGGAGGCACCTGGGTGGTTCAGTTGGTTCAATGTCCAACTCTTGGTTTCTGCTCAGGTCATGATCTCATGGCTCATGTGTTTGAGCCCCGCGTAGGGCTCTGTGCTGATGGTGCGGAGCCTGCTTGGGAATCCCCCCACCCTCCCCGCCCCTTTCACATTTGTGTTGTCTCTCTCAAAAATAAAATAAACTTAACAACAACAACAACAAAAAAAGCACCAGGGAGTTTCCTGACACATTGTCATGCTTGTCTATCTGCTTCCGGGTTCCCGAGCAGATCTTTCCTTCTTTCCTGATATTACCCTGTCTACATCTTCTCCCTCTTGCCTCTGGAAGCAGACATGCAGACACCCTCATGACATTCAGGGCAAAGGCTTTACTCTAAATGGAAGTGAAGAACAGCAAGATCATGATTTGTAGTTCTCATCTGCAAAGTGGACACTTGGTTTCTGGGTGACACTTGCAGACAGATGCAGTAGGGTTTTGTTAGTTTTTCACCACTGAGAGCCTGTGTGTTTAAAGAAATCCATAATCACATTTCTCTAAAATATGTACGGTTGGTGGAAGAGTATAAACCTCCAACTCCCATGTGGAGACAGCACTCTTTTCAGAGAAAAGGAACTAAAGATTCCACATTTAAGAGAGCAGAGATAATCGAGGATTTCAATATTCTCAGATTCTCAATGTTACCCTGACCTGGAACCAGATTTCAAAATTACTGTGACATTTAAATGATCCTCCAAATCTGTAACTCTTCCTACCCAACCAAGACCTCATGATCCTCTCTGATCAACAGGAGTTTCTAATGTGGTCACCCTCACATATGTGTGGTGTTAACAGCATGGTTTGTTCTGGCAGATGAAGTTCTACTCAAGAAGCATAATGATAGATGTTTCACTATTTCTCTGAGAGCACAGCCCATATAATTTAGCCCCTACCCATGATTCCATGTCCTCCATTCCCCTTTGATTAAGGGACTAAAATGAGTCCCTTCTGTTTGCCCTTGAATGACTACGGTTTGAGCATAGGAGTGACCCATGGTGATCACAGCTGTCGAGGAGTCAGAGACTTCTCAAAGTACACTTTGATTTACAGAAGCTATATAAATTCTCATTCCACATAAAATGATATCTTTGTTGGAGAATTAAATTCATTACATGCTTTTTTCAAAGTTATTTCCTGAACATTCTCTTGGTTTAAAATTCTTCTCTGATAAAGTTCCTATGTATATTGTACTACATTTTCTTAAAATTAACCCTTCAGACAAATACCATATGTTTGCACATATAGGTGGATTAGGAGGAAGTTAACAGAGGACGATGTGGGAGAAGGGGAAAAATAGTTGGGGAGAGGGAGGGAGACAAACCATGAGAGACTCTTGAATGCTGAGAACAAACTAAGGGCTAATGGGAGTGGGGGAGAGTGGAAGGGGGGAGATGGGCATGGAGGAGGGCACTTGTTGGGATGAGCACTGGGTGTCATATGTAAACCAAGTTGACAATAAACTATCTAAGAAAAAACAACAAAAATTAACCCTTCAATTTTAATTGCTGTTATGAAAATTACAATTGTATCTAAACATTTTGAACTCCATCTGCCTATAAAGTTAATGTGAATGTTTATGTCTAAATATGCCACAGCTCCCTCCTCCTTCAATAACCCAAGGCCCAAATGTTGTTAACTGGTGTACATCCTTGGAGAAACATTTGATTTATCTACAATGACCTCTATTTGACCCTTTTGTTGCTTTTTAAGGACATATTCTGAATGTCCTCTATGTGGAAATAAACGTGGTTTATGGAAACCCCTACAGGAAACATGAAGATAGTAATACATATATTTTGGATTTCCTCCAGATCTTCGGCTCCAATTAAGACCAATTTCCACTTGATATTGAGGTGCTGGGCTCTTACAACTTGGAAATGGGGATTATCTTTCTCGTTCAGGTAGCAGTGGGGATTCTTGGAAATTCCCTCCTCTTTGGTATTTATACTTTCACTTTGCTCACTGGACACCAGCTGAAACCCAAAGACTTGATTCTCAACCAACTGGTCTTAGCCAACAACTTGGTGCTTTTCTCCAAAGGGATCCCTCAGACCATGGCAGCTTTTGGACGGAAATCTTTCCTGGATAACCCTGGATGTAAAGTTGTCTTCTATGTACACAGGGTGGGCAGAGGAGTTTCCCTCAGCATCACCTGCCTGTTGAGTGGCTACCAGGCTAGTAAGCTTCATTCTAATATCTCTGGGGTGATGGGGCTCAGAATATCTCCAAAGTGCATTGGCTTCTGCTGTTTCCTCTGCTGGATCTTGCATCTCCTGTTAAATATCTACATTCCAATGAAAGTGACTGAGCCAGAGAACAGCAAAAACCTTAGTTTAAAAAATGTATTTGTCTACTGTTCTAGACTACCACAAGATAAACTTATAGGCCCACTAAACGTTGTCACATATTTTTTCTTTGACTTTGTGTGTTTGAGTATCATGGTCTGGGCCAGTGGCTCTATGGTCCTTGTCCTGCTCAGGCACAAGCAGCGAGTCCAACACATTCACAGCCACAGCCTTTATCCCAGACCTTCCCATGAGGCCAGAGCCACATGCACCATCCTGATTCTAGCAAGCTCCTTCGTCTGCTGTTACTGTCTGTCTTCTATTTTGTCTCTTTGCCTAGTACTTATTATGAGTCCAAAACAGTGGCTAGTAAACACCAGTGTGTTTGTAGCATCGTGTTTTCCAACATTCAGCCCATTTGTTCTCATTAGTAGTGAAATGAATGTCTCTCAGTTCTGCTTTGCCTGCTGGACAAGGAAAACAAAGTTCCTTAATCTGGTAAAACAGTTGTATATCTTTTGATCTGTGCAGATACAACTATTTTTAATTTCACCCTTTGTTAATATATATGTGACTATTTGGTGCTAGTTACAATTCTAGGAATCTGTGATAATCCAGTGATCAAGAATAACACCCCTCTCATGCAAGTACAGTAGAGCCAAAATAGATTTACACAATTATGTAATTATTACTTAACATACAGAGGCTGTATTCCTCAACTAAGAAGTTTAAGGTCCTTTAGGAGAGTATAGTGTATGAGAACCATCAAGTTTGCCAGCATAAGTAAAAAGTAACCTATATCTGGTATTAAACAGGGCTTTTCAATAGTTTTAAATAATTTTTCCCTAAGCATAAGTGAATGAGGCTGTATCGATCAGGGAAAAGATCTGAAATGGCCCATATGGGGAATGTACATGCAACCTTAACAAACAACAAAACTGTAGTGTTTGTGGCAGAATGCCATAGATCAGACAAAAATTCTAAACTTTGTCCTGACAATGACAAAGGTCAATGAAGAGGTTTAGGGATATGCATGAATCATCACCTTTGCTTTTTAGATGTCACTTAGCACATACATAATTAAATGTGTTTCATTTTAATAAACTTCCATTTGGCTCCTAATTTTGGTTAAAATATTTTGGTTTAATAGTTCTCAAACCTAGTGTGTTTCCAATCTTCAATCATTGGCATTTATTATAAAGAAAAGCCAGGGGCACACGGGTGGCTCATTCAGTTGAACATCCCATCTTGATTTCGGCTCAAGTCATGACCCCACGGTGGTGGGACTGAGCCCTGCATCAGGCTCTGTGCTGAGCGTGAAGCCTGGTTAAGATTCTCTTTCTCTCTCCCTTCACTCCTCTTCCCTGCTTGCACTCTCTCTAAAATAAAGACAAAATTTCAAGAGCTTAAGCATTTTTCACTCATTTCTCACATTTAGTATCAAATACAAGAAAAAAATTTTCCCCGCTGACCTATTTTTCTCTATTTAATTCAGGCTGTTCATATTGTCTTAAGGATTTTCTCTTATTTTATATTTAGTTTATCTGTGAGAAAGGGAGAGAAAGAGAGAGGAAGAGAGAGCAGGGAAGGGATGGAGAGAGAGGGAGAGACAGAGAATCCCAAGCAGACTCTACACTGTGAGCACAGAATCTGACACCGGGCTCGAACTCACAAACCATGAGATCATGACCTGAGCTGAAATCAAGAGTCAGCTGCTTAACTGACTGAGCCATCCAGGCGCCCCTTGTCTTTAAGGATTTTAGTTCAATCTTTTAATTTTCCTCAAGAGTCCAGGCAATTTTACAACTACAGTAAAACATTGGATTGTAACTCGTTATGTGAGTGTTTCACAAAAGAGGCAAACATTTCTAATAAATTTTAACTTGATAAATGAGCAGTGTCTTGCAATACGAGTAGTATGTGATGCCAAACATCACATGATCACAACTGAGCCAATGGCTCATCTCCCTCTCACTCTCCAGGATTGTGGGTGATTGTCTCCCATGCTCAGATGCTCGGTCTCAGGCCGCAGTGTTTGGCAGAAATCAGTGATTCTTCAGAATGTTGGAAGGTGCTCACAACTGGCACCAGTGTATTTTTTTGTCACTTCAAACACCTATGAACAGTCCTTTGCTTCTCCATACAAGAGACAAATTAGGAATGTTTTGTTTCATTTTAGGTCAGGCTGCCTGCAGATAGAGACCCTTTCCTCTGCTGCCTTATTGCCAGTTACATTTAATATAGCATATGACGTTTATTAATATTGTACTGCAGTCAATACCCATGCGTGTATACAATGACCCTCATGCATCAAGATTCTATTGAGCCGATAGTAGTGATTTGTTAGTGACAGTGAAAGTCATCCTACACCATAGCCCTCTCCCTCACACTAGCCACAAAGGTTTTCAAAGGTAAGTGCAGGTTAATTTATTTTTCTTTCTATTTTGCTTTACAGGATTATAATCATTTTTATATTAATATTTGGGGGTTGTGAAATGAATTATCTGAGTTTCCATTATTTCTTATGGGGAAATTCACTTTGATATACAAGTGCTTTGGATTACAAGCATGCTTCCAGAATGAATTATGCTCACAAACCAAGGTTTTACTGTGTTTTATAGTTAATTTTGATAAATCCTAGGAATGAATGCTGTCTTTAAGAATGTATAACCTTATTTACTTGCACACAGAAAATGACATTTAAAGCCTCCTTAAGTCCAATTTTTATAAAAATTTCATGCACTGTGCAACTTTCTTGAGCTCAAGTTTGCACAATAGTCTCTGATGAGGCCTTATTGTTCCCATTATGTTTACTCACAGTCTCTGCTATCAGGTCAGGGTGTGTTTCCCTAAACCACCCTGATTAAATGCTTTCTAATTACCTATCACTCACCAACCAACTTCTGTCTTCTCTAATCCTAAGGTAATTCCTAGACCAATTAATTCCTGAATAGTTGATGAGAAAACATTGTGTCTATAACTGAGCCTTAGCCCAATGACACCTAATTCACAGCTGACCAATGAAGCCACAGAAGACACAGCAGTTTCCTTATCTGTGATGACCCCACATCTCTGATTCAGGCAGACCCACCTCCCAGCGAGCTCCCGGAGATCTGCTCTAATGCCTGCCCTCAGTTCTTTCCTCACCTGCAGGTCTGTCCGACCTTATTGGTTTGTACATCCTATGGCAGGTTTCATATTTTCTAACAGTGCAGCTGAAATCATTTTATCTTTATGGGTTTACTAACAACTTGTTCATACATACAATCTAGGTATCCTCATGTCCATCTGGAAGATGAGAAAACACATTTACAGCCTATGAACTCCAGCTATCATTCCATGGCACCACTTGACTCAACCTTGTTTGTCCAAGTTCCAAACCCTGTTTTTAATGGAAATACTTTGCTTCCAAATACCTGATCATCCTGTTTTTGAAGGTGAATGAATCATTTGGGGAAAGGTTTTTCTTTTGCACTTTATGGACTGATCTGTGTTTCACCTGATTTTCAGCCACTCACTCACTCTCTGGGTCTGTGAGAAATTGATACGGATACTGATTGTGTTTATGTTGCATGCCTTGCCCCTCATGACAGAAATCTCAGGGCACTAGGATGGCTCAGCCAGTTAAGTGTCTGACTTTGGCTCAGGTCATGATCTCATGGTTCCTGGGTTCAAGCCCCACATTGGGCTCTGTGCTGACAGCTCAGTGCCTCAAGCCTGCTTTGGATTCCATATCTCCCTCTTTCTCTCTCTGCCCCTCCCCTGCTCATGCTGTCTCTCAAATATAAACGTTAAAAAAAATTTAATCTCATTGAAGAGAAACCTACTAGTTAAATCTAATATTCAATCTATTTCTTTGTTTCCCATTTCCACTTTTTTTCTTTTCTGCTCTATGCAGGTTACGTATAATTCATCTCCATTAAATTCTTACATTTTATGTTTTTTCATGCTGACATTTAAGGACCACACTTTTGTTTACCCCATTTTAAAAACATTTATTTATTTCATGGTACATTTGCATTCACCAATTGTAGAAAGGGAAGAGCTCAAGCTTATTCTTGCTCCTCTATATTTCTCACTGTACTTGCATATAACTTTCTCCTGTCCTTGATTCTCCTTATTATGATGCTGGACAATTCTAGACAGCATGTATTTCCCTTTTCTAAACATCCCCCCTCGGTAACTTCCTCCTTCTTCATGTTTGTTGCATTATCTACAGGTCTGCTTCTTTCATGTCTTAGATTTTTAGCCTTCCTTTAAAATTTCTGATGGCTTTACCCCCTTCCAACTGCTTTTGAGATCTCCTCCATCTGGTTTTTTTTTTTTTTTTAAAGCAAGTTCTACACCCAATGTGGGGCTTGAATTCAAAACCCCAAGATCAAGAGTCACATACTCTACCAACTGAGCAAGCCAGACACCGCTATTTCTTTTTCATTGCACAGACATTCTCATTTATCCTATCTATATTGTGTTCTTTACGAAACCACTGAATTTGATGTCCAATATTTCCACATATCACAGCTTTTTTAAAATTTTATTTTTACTTTTACCGTTTTTGAGAGAGAGCATGCACCTGCAAAAGCGCAGGAGGAGCAGAGGGAGAGGGAGGGAAGAGAATCTTGAGCAGGCTCCACACTCAGTCCAGAGCCCAACACAGGGCTTGATCTCACGACTGTGAGAGCATGACCTGAGCCAAAATGCTTAACCAACTGAACAACCCAGGTGATCCAACTATCACAACTTTTATATTGTACTATATATTACTAATACTCTCCTCACTTTGAAAACAACTATATTTTACTTTACAGATATTGTAGTCTTTTACAAAATATGTTTTTCCAGGGGCGCCTGGGTAGCTCAGTCGGTCAAGCGTCTGATTTCGGCTCAGGTCAGAATCTCACAGTTCATGGGTTTGAGTTCTGCACCAGGCTCTGTGCTGACAGCCAGCTCAGAGACTGGAGACTGTTTCAGACTCTGTGTCTCCCTCTTTCTTTGACCCTCCCCTGCTCACGCTGTCTCTCTCTCAGAAATAAATTTAAAAAAAATTTTTTTTAATGTATTAAAAATATGTTTTTCCAGTGTTATAGGTAGCCCCCTTTACAATGGTTTTGCTTACAGGTAACTTTGAACGATAAGGCTAACAGATGCCTTCTTCAGATACGAGAAAACCAGAAAGTCATGGCAATGAAAAGGGTGGTGTCAATTAGTCATATAATCTTGATGCAGTAGCAGCTGCTAGGTTTTGCTTGCCAATCTGCCATAGATTTGTCTAGTAAAGAAGCCACATGCCCAAACTGATTGAGAAAGATTATTCCTTACATAGATAGCATAAGAAAGACAGCAAACATTGTCACCTCCTGCTATTCTTGTCACAGAGGACACCACCAAACCAAAGGGAGCAGATTACAGGCAACACGTGTAGTGGTACTGTTGCTGAGGAGCCTATTCAAGCCTGGATCTGAGTGGTTTTATATTCTTGTAGATGGACCCTACGGAGGGAAAGATTAAGTGGAAATTTCCATGTCTCATAGGAATCAAGAAGGTAGTGAAACTCTCATACACTGTTGGTAGGAAATATGAAAAAGAAATAACCATTTCACATCAGTTTGGCAATTTCTTAAAAAGTTAAATACTTACGTACCCTATGCTTCAGGCATTGCACTCAGAGGTATTAACACAAAAGAAATGAAACGTTTATCTGTATAAAGATTTATATGTGAATCTTCATAACAGCCTTATTTGTAACAGCCCAAACCTGGAAACCCAGATGTCAATGAACAGATGAACCCAACATCAGATAGCAGTAGATCCATATCACAGAACACTACTCGGCAGTGAAAGAACTAGTTCTTTGAATCTCTAATTATGCAGCATATATGAAGCCAGAAAAAAGTAAATATTTTATGATTCTAATCAACTAAAATTCTAGAAAATATAGTCTATTGTAAAGGAAAGAAAATCCAAGTTTGTCCAGAAAGCCAGAGAGGGTGGGAAAAGAGATTAATAAAATGTAGGAGGTAAATATGTGTGGGACTTATTATCACAATTATGACGATTTCGTGGATTACACTGTCAAGAACTTACCAATTTATACTTAAAACATATGTCTAGTCATTGTAACTTAAAGCTTTAAGCAACGGTTCAAAATGAATATAGATCTGGGGCGCCTGGGTGGTTCAGTAGGTTGAGCGTCCGACTTCGACTCAGGTCATATCTCATGATGCGTGGGTTTGAGCCCTGTGTCAGGCTCTGTGCTGACAGCTAGCTCAGAGCCTGGAGTCTGTTTCGGATTCTGTATCTCCCTCTCTCTCTGACCCTCCCCTGCTCACGCGGTCTCTATCTCTCTCTCAGAAATAAATAAAACATTTAAAAAAATTAAAAAACAACAACAAAAGGAGTATGGATTTCCCCCTCTTTATAAAAAATCAGGTTTGGCAACTATTATCTCCCATCAACTTTTTTTTTTTTTGAATGTTTATTTATATTTGAGAGAATAAGCAAGCATGGGGGAAGGGCCCGGAGAGAGGGAGAGAGAGAATCCCAAGAGGCTCTGTGCTGTTACAGTAGAGCCCAACATGTTGCTGAAACTCATGAGCTGAGATCATGACCTGAGCTGACATCAAGAGTCAGATACTTAACTGACTGAGCCCCCAAGGCGCCCCACCCATCACTCTCTCCTAATGCTTTAGGAGGAAGGTCTTACCTCAAGAATAACAAATACTGGTGAGCAATGGTGGATGTTTCCACCACAAACTCTCCCTTCTCTATTCTTATTTTCCTGCATGTGTAATAAGTCCTCTAAGGTCAACAGTCCAGAAAGCTACAGGAATCACAAAACCTTTATTTTCTCTGCCAATGACCTCAACTACGCAAGACACACAGGTCTAGAGGTATGTACTTACCCAACACAGCCACAGCCACACTCACTGCAATAGCTGAGGGTGTACTTTTAGAAGCAGCACAGTCCACCTACCTGCAGCAATTACGATACCCTCCCTGGGCCCTACAGCTTTAAGATCAGTGACACTACTTTACAAATTCTAGACATCAGGGCACATGGCTCCTCTGAAGGACCTGGGGGAAGAGACTCCCCTTCACCATGTGGTCATTACAGAATATGCACTATAGGAAAGGAATCAATCCCAGAAGCACTGGATATTCTTGCAAGTGCTTGCTCTTCAATGTGACCTTCAATGTGACCTCTGGGCCCACAAAAAGACCTTGGCATTCAGGCTACAAATTAGTTGTACAAAGGTTACAGTCTTTCCTTGGAGGCCATGGACAAGAATGCAAACTAGGACCAAACTCAAGAGCTGTCCTCTGCCATCAGATGATTTCTTCCGAGGTGCACCATAGAACCACCCCTCAAGCAGTTTACCCCTGCATGATGTTTTCAAAGCACCCAAGACAAAAGGTGCCTTTCAAATACAACCCCCAAGACAAAAGGTGGCTTGAATAATGCCTTTTTTACTGCACAAACCATAGCAAAGGGAGGCAGTGTACAAGTTGGTGACATGGAGACTGGAAAAATTCCATCACAAGAGTCATATGAAAACAATGTCTATGAAGACAAACTTTCTCTGCAAGTCACTAATAGAACACAAATAAGGTCTTTTAGGAGAAAACTGGGTCGAGTACACACATTAGAGAGAAGGAAGTGATGCCCTCTGAAGGCTCAGGTTGTTCGTCTTCTCCAGAGAAAACAGAGGTCTACATCCATAAATACTAGGTGACTGATGCACAGCATGGGGGCCTGGGCCTTTCAGGGACTTGAGTTCAGATGACTTATACCACAGAAACTGGCAGTGACACAATTTCAGCAAGGGCCCCAACCAGGTTAGGAAGAGCGGTTCCTGGAAGCTTCCCACGTATCTGGAACATACAGAGAATCTTCCTTGTGGTGTTTTAAGATAGGAGTTCAACTTCAGGAAGATGTCTCCCTCACAAAGGCTCTCCTCCGATGTCTTTAGATCAAACAAGTAAACAGCCTATTCTCTGCATGGCTATGCCTTTGCCATGTGTGAACTTCCTGGTGCCTGATGAGATGAGACTTTCGGCTGAAGGTTTTCCCACATTCACTGCACTCATGAGATCTTTCTCCAGTGTGAACTTTTTTGTGTCGAATGAGGTTGCATCTCTGGCTGAAGGCTTTCTCACATTCAGTGCACTCATAAAGCCTACCTGCACTGTGAACGTTCTGGTGCTGAATCAGAGCAGACTGCTGACTGAAGACTTTCCCACACTTGCTGCATGTATACAGACTTCTTTTGTGGTGGTGAATGTGGTTAGACCTTCGGCTGAAAGCTTTTGCACATTTGTTGCACTCATGAGGCCTTTCTCTGATGTGAATTTTTTGCTGTTGAGCAAACTGGGTGTCACTGAAGAATTCCCCATGTTCCCTGAATGTGGGAGGCCTGTCTCTAGTGTGAACTCTGTTGTGTTGAATGAGATAGGACTTGCGGGTAAAGGATTTCCCACATGTCCTGCACTCATAACGTCTTTCTCTAGTGTGAACGCTCTGGTGTTGAGTGAGTCCAAAACTTTGGCTAAAAAGTTTCCCACACTCCTTGCACTCGTAAGGCCTTTCTCCAGTGTGAATTCTACGGTGTTTAATGAGGCAGGAATTGTCAACAAAATGTTTTCCACATTCATCACACTTATAAGGCTTCGCTCCAGTGTGAACTCTCCGATGTTTAAGGAGGCTAGAGCTGTGTCTAAAGAATTTCCCACAATCACTGCATCCATAAGGCTTTTCTCCAGTGTGAATTCTCTCATGTACAGTAAGAGTAGACTTTTGGCCAAAGGACTTTCCACATCTGCTGCACTTGTAAGGCCTTTCCCCAGTATGAGTTCTTTGGTGCTGAATGAAACCAAAGATGTTGGTGAAGAATTTTCCACATTCGTTACATTTATAGGGCATTTCTCCAGTGTGGATTTTCTGATGCTGCAAGAGTTTAAATCTTCGGGTGAAGGATTTCCCACATTCACTGCATTTGTAAGGCTTTTCTTGGGTGTGGACACTCTGGTGTTGAGCAAGAGTGTATTTGTGGCTGAAGGCTTTCTTGCCTTCACACCAACTGTGATGGCTTTTCCCACTGTGAACAGCTTCCCCACACATGGTGCTACTGTGTGCTTTCTGTCCACTATGACTGGCCCGGTGCTGGTGCTCATCTGAAACCGCGAGGAAGTCCTTGTCAACCTCCCCACAGGTAAAGGGCTCCCCTGACACATGGAATTTGCAGCTCTTCACAAGTGAAGCCTTTTTCAATGGTTTCTCTACACTGTGCTGCTTCCCGTGCTGGTGACGGTTTGCAATGCAACGGGTTCGTTTCACACATGTGCGAGGTCTCAGCTGGGGACGTGTTCTCTGATGCAGAGCCACACCCAAAATGCCTTTTAAGACCAGACTGCACATTTCACAGGGGTGTGCCTTCTGGGGATTTGTGCCTGCCTGGTGAGTCCTAACCTGTGATACTCCTACAAAGGCGCTCTGCTCAGAAGGTGCCTCCCCATCCTCTGCTCCATGACAACAACCTGAAAGCAGAGAAATTCTAGTGAAGGACACAGAGGCAGCACTGGGAAGAGGCAGCACCATCATCAATGTGTGTCCAATACACCAGTGGATGAGTTGATGGCACTGTTTCCGGGATGAAAGGAGGTGGGGTCTGGGTCAAGAAGCTGCCTCTAAAGGTCCCACAGCGGGGAGGCCTCACCAGGCGAAGAACACATGGGGGGGATGTGGCGCAGGGAGGAGCAGTAGGATCCACAGCTCGTTCCTCTGCTAATGGCTTTTGGTAAATTCTTGCTGGTAACTGCGCAGAAGGGCGCACCGGGGCTCAGGAAAACCCAGCGAACGACAGCTGGTGTTTAAGAACCACATGAGGATACGCGCACACCTCACGATATGGTATGTACCGGCCGACGTGACAGAGCACTGCAGAGGAAGCAGTAAGAGAGGGGCTCAGACAGGTGGGAATGAACCAAATTCAGAGCAGAAATGACAAGTGAGCAAGTGTCAAGAATGGGGAAGGAAAAGTAGAAATGAGGTAGCCAGTGGCACCAAGACTCGAGTGGAAAAGGACAAGTTTCTGTAATCATCTGAACACAGCCCTGATGAGCCCATCTTGCCATGGCTGAAGTCATGTTCATCCTGCAAAACACCCACGACTCCCCTTCCCGACCTGGGGCTCAGGAACTAAATGGGACCTGCATGACTCAAGCGTTAAGGGAAAGGCAGGATAGATGAGTGGTCAGCACAGGCCCAGAGCAACTAAACACGTGAGGCCACAGGAAAGAATATTAATAATACCAACACAGTCCTCAGGGGAGGGTCCTGCAAGAACTGCCATAGTCCACGTAAGTGCCAACCAGGGCAGTGCCCACAATTCCTGGCACAGGCAGGGACAAGGAATATCTTCACTTATAGGAAGTGGGCAAAACATGAGGCAGTGAGGTGCTGTGGACTTGGACAGAGTCAGGCAGTGAAAGGGCAAGCAAGGTGGAAACCAGTAGTGTAACTGCAAGACTACTGGTCATGAATCCTTCCCAGTGAGGCTCTGGCGCAGGGCACTCAGCGCAGCCCCAACAACGACCACAAGTAACTGGGGAAACGGGGAAGGAAGCAGTGCCCATGTTTCTGATGGGAGAAGTACCCAGCTAGCCCTGGGATAAAAACAGAAAGGCAGAGCTTAGCCCAGCTCCCTGGGGTAGGAATGAGATCCTTACCCAGGGAGGTCACAAGTGCAAAGTTCTCCAGCATCACATTGTGGTACAGCCGTCTCTGAGCCTCATTAAGGAGACCCCATTCCTCCCAGGAGAAGTACACGGCCACGTCTTCAAATGTCATACTGTCCTGTCAGGATAGAGACAGATGAAACTACAAATAGCCCCTTCTCCCAAGGACCCACAATCTCTTCCCCCAAAAAAACCATCCCATTAGGGGCACCTGGGTGGCCCAGTCGGTTAAGTGTCCAACTTCACCTCAGGTCATGACCTCATGGTTGGTTAGTTTGAGCCCCATGTTGGCTTTTGGGCTGACAGCTCAGAGCCTGGAGCTGCTTCAGATTCTGTGTGTCTCTCTCTCTTTGCTCCACCCTACTCATGTTCTCTCTCTCTTTCTCTCATTTAAAAATAAACAAACATTTTTTAAAAAATTAAAAGGGGGCGCCTGGGTGGCTTAGTCGGTTGAGCGTCCGACTTTCGCTTAGGTCATGATCTCGCGGTTCGTGGGTTCGAGCCCCGCTTCGGGCTCTGTGCTGACTGACAGCTCAGAGCCTGAAGCCTATTTCAGAGTCTGTATCTCCCTCTCTCTCTGACCCTCCCCTGCTCTCGCTCTCTCTCTCCTAGAAATAAATAAAAATACTTAAAAAAAAAAAATTAAAAACCCTCCCCCATTGGCACCACTGGTGCTCTCTCCTCATGGTCCTGTTAATCGCTGTGTTCAGCCCTCAGCAACAAAACAGCAGATCATCAGAGACACACCATCTCAACTCTGGGCCTGGTGCACTGGGCCCCACTCCTCCTGCCAATACCCCTGCTGTCCTCCAGACTGCTCATCGCAGACACAACCAAATTTGGGCTTTTCCTTCAACTTTAAGTCACCAATACCAGGACCCTGGGGCCATTAGTTCACACTCCCTTTCCACACGCACATTACTCTGTAGACTGCCCCTTTTACATCTCTGGAGCCCACAGATGCATTCCCTCCACCACCACGCCCCCCACCACCACACCTACCTCCCGGCCCCACAGCACAGGCTTCCCCCTGGACTCTCCCCCCTTGTCACTTCACACAAGGCAGCAAGAAAGTGCTTGCTTGGCAAACTCAAATAGGATCCAGTACTACTCAATCCCTGGTGCCTTCTACTACCAAGGGCAGTCCAGAATCCTGCTAGGAAAGCCTCCTCTTCATAGGGAGAAAGCTGCCCCTGTGTTTTGCTTCAACCTCACCAACCAGAACCACACCCACATCTCAGATATTCCTGGCCCTCTTCACCTTATGTGCTGCCCATCCTGTCCCCTCCAGTCACACCTAAACCTCGTTCAAAACCCAGTCCCACTGTTCTTCTACCCTAGGCCTAATAACTCATGGATGGGCACAGCAGACTCTGAAATAAACTACCATCCTGACGGAAACATCTCATGCCCCAAGGGTCATCACAAAATTCCGAAGAGCCTGTAGAAAGGTGAAAAAGCACTAGTTTCAGCCTGAGTACCATCCTGCCTCAATTACTCCTGTGCCTCCACATCTTTCTTATGTCTATTTCTCTCCTGGAAACCTTGGTCACCTGCCAGATCATCCTTCTTGCCCACACCCTCCTCATGGCCACTTTTCTCCCTCACCTGTGTCCCCCAACACCCTCTACCTTCAACCAGGTGCCCAGTCAAGAGGCCCAGTTCTTGGCCCGCACCATCTTCTTGGGCTGCTAACAGGACTACCACCAAGACCTTAAGATCCCCCTCCTCAATGTGACCCACAGCTCCACCTAGGCTGACACAGCGGCAATCACCTCTGCGATAGCTCCAGCCTGATGTCTGCTCCCACCCCCCCAACCACAGTGTGCATGCTGCCCACTTAATGCCTCCACTCAGCAGTCTCTGAAATATCTTAGGCTGAACATGGCTGAAACAAACCTCCTGATATCTTCACTGAAAAGTGTCCCCACTACTAACCACCCCATCTCAGCTGATGGAGCTTCCATCCTTCCAGTTGTTGAGACCAAAAACTTTCAGGTCATCCCTGATTCCTTCCTTTCTCTCCTTCACCTTCCACAACAGAAAGTCTGGTCGGCCCTACTTTAAAAAAATGAATCCAGAATCCAACCACTTCTCCCACCTTGAGGACCAGTGTTTCATCCGCTAACACTCACCTGGCCAATTACAGTAGCATTCTTCTGGGTCCTCCTTCTCTCTCCCTTATCCAAGGATCCGTTCTCCACTGTGCAGCCAGATGAAGCCTGTCAACCCTCGCCCATTTCAGAATGGCTACTTTTTTTTTTTAATGTTTATTTGTTTTTGAGAGGGAGAGATAGAGCATGAATGGGGGAAGGGCAGAGAGACAGGGAGACACAGAATCCAAAGCAGGCTCCAGGCTGAGCTATCAGCACAGAGCCTGAAGCAGGGCCGAACTCACAGACTGTGAGATCATAACCCCGAGCTGAAGTTGGATGCCTAAATGACAGAGTCACCCAGGTGCCCCAAGATCACTTTACTCTTTTTTTTTTTTTTCCTAGGGGGAGAGAGAGAGAGAGAGAGAGCGTGAGCAGGGGAGGGTCAGAGAGAGAGGGAGTCACAGACTGAAACAGGCTCCAGGCTCTGAGCTGGCAGTCAGCACAGAGCCTGACGCGGGGCTTGAACCCACGAACCGCGAGATCATGACCTAAGCGAAAGTCGGACGCTTAACCGACTAAGCCACCCAGGCGCCCCAGATCACTTTACTCTTAATCAAACCTATTACCTCCAGAATAGACACCTGACCTCAAAGGCAGCCATTACAGTCCTGCCTCCTGTCCCCTTGCTTCCACGAGGGAAAAAAGGAAACCTTCAGTTCCCTTGACATTCCCAGCTAAATCACACCTCCAAGTATTTGCACTATTGGTGCCTGTTCCTAGGATAACTTTCCAGACCTCTTTCAGTTGGTTGCCAGAAACAAGAACCCCTCATAACTCCATGCTTGGAGTTTCTCCAAGGTCCCCCAGACCCAAGGCCTGGGAGAATGGCAGGCAGAGTCCCAGGACACCTTAACCCCAGGACTGAGGCTCCCTCCACTGACCTTCGTTGGCCTCATGAGCATTTCTTCAGCCACAGAAACCTGTGAAAAGAGGCAGGCTTTAGAGGAAAGCACATGGCCAGGCTCCATGGGCTCAGATCTCTGTGTATCCCAGCACGGCCCAACAGCCAGGTGACATCAGCTGTCAAACCCCTGTGCCTTGTGCCTCAGTGAGACTCTTACCACGGGGGTGACCCTGCTCAAGATGCAGCCTCTCCGCGCCTCACTGTCCCCCTCAACCCCCTTCCAATCCATTCTAAGAGCAACTTTTGGGAAACATACATTTACTTATTTACTTACTTATTTATTTTATTTTTGAAAGAGAGCGCGCCGGAGCGGGGGGTGGGGGAGGCAGAAATAGAGACAGAATCCAAACCAGGCTCCAGGCTCCAGGCTCTGAGCTGAGCCGAAGTCGGACTCAACCGATTGAGCCACCCAGGCGCCCCAACCCTTGGGAAACTTTTAAATCCCAAAAGGAGATCGCGTCCCTCCTTTGGCCAAAACTCTGACGTCTAGAGTCCTCACTTGAAGGGACAACCCTCCAGCGCGCCAGTGCCCCCGTAACCCCGCCGCACACCCTCTGTGCCCTGAGGGCCGACCCCACTTCCCCGAATCCTCCCGCTTCAGCCCCCACCCCACCCCTCCGCACCAGCCAGCCCCACCCCCGCAGCCCGCTCCCGCACCCCTTCACGCCCGCGCTTACACACGCGCCCCGGCCCACAAGCGCCTCCCGAGCCGGGACACCGGGACCTGGGTCGCAGGGACGCGAGCAGGCTCCCCGCACTGGGGCCTTGAGGACCTGGGTGGGAGGAGAGCGGGGACGGCGCGGAGGGCCCGGGGCCGCGTGTTTACCTGAGTCGGGTCCCCAGACGCGGCCGCCTCCGTCAGACTCTGTGGGCGGAGGGGACACTGGGGCCGGCGGTCACTGTCCCGGCCCCGGCGCAGAGCAGTCCGGACGGCGCCAGTGAGTCGCGGACGCCAGTCTGTGCGACGCGGATAACGCTTCCCCTTGGGCTTTCTCGCTCCCATCACCTCGCTCCCAAGCCAGTGCTTCAGCACTTCTAAACCGATGTAAGCTCGGAGAAACCAAAATGACCGCCAAGCGGAGGACGCCGGAAGTCCCGCCCCGGCGTCACGTGGTTGCCCAGAAGCGCCCTCTTCTGAGCCTTCATTGGCTCAGCGCATCCCGGGCGCAGGCAGAGCATTCTGGGTAGTGTGATCCTACAGCTCTGTAGGCTCCGCTAAGGGAGTTCCCACGCCCGCTTCCCAGCGGCGCTCCAAGGGTCTCTGGGCAGTAGTAGCCTCGCCACCGCGGGGCTGGGCTCCACTCAAGGAAGGGCAGCAACCATACTTCTGGGTCCGTGGTCTCCAGAATGTTTAGAAACATGTTATTTTAGACTTCGTGAAGCTGAGCTTGCTTCAGAAGCCAGAAATACTATTTCAGATGCCCCCAAAGAGATCCAAATGGACATCTCATTCCATCGTTCCTAGGTACAAAATGTGTTCACTCCATAGCTGGAAGCTAATAAACATCATGCTATTGCTTTTTTTTTTTTTTATTTTTTTCTAGGAGAGAGAGAGACAGCATGAGCAGGGGAGGGTCAGAGAGAGAGGGAGATACAGACTCTGAAACAGGCTCCAGGCTCTGAGCTGGCAGTCAGCACAGAGCCCGACGCGGGGCTCGAACCCACGAACCGCGAGATCATGACCTAAGCGAAAGTCGGACGCTTAACCGACTAAGCCACCCAGGCGCCCCTTTGCTATTGCTTTTTAAAGGAATGTACCCCGAAGCGTGGAAATCAGTTTTGTTAGTTTCAGAATTTTAGGTCAGGGACAGGAGAGAAAAGACTCCATCTAGATAGATTCATGGCAATGAACATAGAGGAGGAATGATGTTGGACCCCCTGAATCAGGTGGACAAGGGTAAGCCAGGCTCTGGCTCTCTCAGAAAATAATCTTTCCTGCTTAAATTATTAGTGATTGTATCCAATCCAGTAAGCAACACTGTATTATCCATATATTTTTTACTCCATATCCTAAAATATCCTCTTATGAAATGATAATGGCACAACTCACTACTACACCCAGTGACCTACTAACCAAATGTATACTTCTTGTTCTCCTCTTGCTCTAAATGTATCGTTGAAATTAACGAGGGAGAGGACAGAGACAATTGGAAGGGAATAAAAGTTAAATTGAAAAAGCAGCTGGGTATGTTTAAACTGAAAGGAAGGGGAAAGTGCTCCTTTCTGTATTCTGGGTGTGGGCAGGCACTTTGCACAGGTGATACAGAAGTTGAGACAGAGTACAAAGGACAAACCTCATGGGGAGAGCCAGGTTAAAACAATCCAACACAAAGGTAGAGAAAGTGCCAGGGGCACCTAGTTGGTGGCTCAGTTGGTTGGGCGACCAACTCTTGATTTGGGCTCAAGTCATGATCTCACAGTTAGTGGGTTTCAGCCCTGCATCAGGCCTGCTCTCACAGCCTGCTTAGGACTCCCTGTCTTCCTCTCTCTGCCTCTCCCCGGTTGGTGTTCTCTCTCTCTTTCACAAATAAACATTTTTTTTAAGTACCAAAAAGAGGAGATGAGAAGAAGCTTGGTGAGGTGGAAGTAGCTGCCAGAAAAGGGCAAGGGGGACAGGACGGGAGGAACATGAGGAGCACAAATGTAAGCCCAAGGCTCAAATCTCTGATTTCACTTCTTTCTCACTTCTCACTCTCTACCAAGAAGAACCTCAACCAGTCTTGTGTCTGATGATATTATCTCTATATTTGGGACACCAAAGTTCCATCTATACATCATACTTCCTCCAGGAACTGACCCATACCTCTATCCACCTACTCAGCATGTCCAGATGGACTTGGATCTGCTGTCCCCAGTAGTCACCATCTTGGTTCATGACAACTCCATTATCCTAGTTCCTCAGAACACCAACCTGAAGACCAATCTTAGCCACTTTCTCTTCTGTCCCTCATAACATCATGATCAAAGGACAAAAAAAATCTCTCTCCCAACTAAATATGTTCATAGCTGATCCAGCGACCATCACCTCACCCTTGGTTTCCTGTAGTTGTCTCTAAATGATCTCCCTACTTTTCCTTGTTCATATATGGTCTGCTCTTTAAATAGTAGCCAGAATGGCTCTAATCTTTCCAAAGTAAAATCACGTCACTTCCCTTTCTAAACGTTTCAATGCATGCTTCTTTGCAAAGTAAAACCTCAATTCTTGTACAAACATAACCATGTTTTTCCTGACCCAACTCTACAAACTTTCCTCCTAAAGGGACTGCATCTGCCTATATCCTTCAAGCCACTGGCCAAATACCATTATCAGAATGTTCTTTAATGGACACCTTGTTTAGAGTAATAATAGCCATTTCTTTGCCTTTTTAAAATTTTTATTTTTTAATAATTTTTTAAAGTTTTTAAAATTTACTTTGAGAGATAGGGAGAAAGAGCAAGGGAAGGGCAGAGAGACAGAGAAAGAATCTCAAGCAGGCTCCAGTGCAGAGCCCAGCGTGGGGCTCAAATTCAAGAACCGTGAGATGATGACCTGAGCTGAAATCAAGATTCAGACGCTTAACCAACTGAGCCATTCTGATGTGCTCCTGCCTTTCAAATTTTTAAATTAAATTATAACTTCCATGCTGTAAAATATGCCTTTTTCCATGTATTGCTCTGTGGGTTTTGACAGCATATAGTATTTTAATTACTACCAAAATCAATACACTGTATAGTCTGATCACACCAAAAACTTCTGTGCTCCTACATACCTCTGCCTATCCACAGACACTGGTAACCCTATGCGGTCTTGATCTCTAAAATTTTGGAGACTCACTTTTCCAGAGATTCACATAAATGAAATTGAACAACACAAGGCCATTGAATCTAGCTTCTTCCACTTAGCATAATGCATGTGTGATTCATCCAGGTTGTTGCATGCATCAGTGATTCCTTCTTTACGTTACTGGTGGTATACGACTGTAGGGATGCAGCCTCGACTTCCCAGCTGATGTGTTGTTTTCAGACTTTGGAAATTATAAATAAAGCCACTATAAAACTTGTATGAATATATATTTTTCTTTCACTCAGGTAAATATTCTGAACATATTACACGTCATTTGGTAAGTGTGTGTTTTTTGAAGCAACTGCCCCAGTTTACATTCCCACTGGCAACGTATGAGAGTCCCAGTTGCCCCACAACATCACCAAAATGTGCTTGGGCCAGTCTTTTTGGTTTTAGCTATTCAAACATCTAAGTAGTGGTATATCATAGTGGGGATTTTTTTTAGAATTTTCTCCAGCCCTAATAGTATTAAGCAACTTTATATGTGCATAACTGTCATTGGTCTATATTTGTTCTGGAGATGTCTGATGAAATCTTTTACCCATATTTTTAAATTAGTTTCCTAACATTTGAGTTTTGTTTCCTAGTAACACTTTTTATATATTATGGATACAAGTCTTTTACCAACTATGCGACTTGCAGATATTTTCCCCCATCTGTAGCTCATCTTTTCTTGGTTTTTAAAGAGCCTTTTTAAGAGCATTAGATCTTAATTGCGAGGAAGTGTAATTTCTCATATTTTCCCTTGTTATGCCTCAATCGCGAGTCCCCAGAGACCTCCAAGGAGCCGACACCGACGCAAGTACATAAGGGTTTTTATTACAAGCTCGAGCAGGGGCTGACCCGTCAACCGGCGCAGGGCCAGCAGAGTGAAGCCCCGAACAATAGCAAGCAGGGTTTTTATGGGGTAAGGGACAGGGGTGTTACAGTGCACACGTTGTACACATAGCATCATCACATAAGTACCAATCATAATTGTACAGCACCCATGGCAACAGTTTTGACCATTCAGTATCTGTGAGGTGTTCGTTACTTTTGGCAGGACCCAATCATGACCTTTGAGAATGCTTTGAAAATGACCAATTATGAGGTGAGTTTAAAGGGCCCACGTGGGGTTCAGGCAAGCGGTGAGTGATTGGCTAGTTTGTACAAAGTAGTTATCTATAGTCCCCAGACCCTGACTCAGACCACAGAAGTGCTTCTCCTATCTTTCTTAGCTTCTTTAGATTGGCTGACCTGAGGGTGGTCCGAGGGAGGCTTCAGCTGAAGTTTTTCCTGGAACTGGGGCTACGTGCAGCCCGAGGTTGCTCTTAATGGGGGCCTTAATCTCAAAATGGCGTTACTTAGGCTCTTCACCCTTATAACTCATTTTTGGTTTTTGTTTATTTTTTTAAGATTTTCTTTTTAAGTAATCTCAACACCCAATGTGGGGCTCAAAATTACAACCCCAAGATCAAGAGTCTCATGCTCTACCAACCCAGCCAGGCATCCCTGTTGTTTTATGTAAGTATTTGCCTAACCGTGGTAACAAAGATTTTCCTCTATGTCATCTTCTAGAAGTTGGGTAGTTTTATATCTAGGTCTATGGTGCACTTTGAATAAATTTTTAGAGCAGAACCTACTGAAACATGAGTTAAATGATTAGAAAAAGGGATGAATCAAGGATAGAAAATCGCTACATTTGGGGAAGGCAAAAAAAGCAACTGTTAAGATTTTGATGTTAGATTTATTCATAGAGGCAGAAATGACTGAGAGGAGGGGCGCCTGGGTGGCTTAGTCGGTTAAGCGTCCGACTTTCGCTTAGGTCATGATCTCGCGGTTCGTGGGTTCGAGCCCCATGTCAGGCTCTGTGCTGACTGCCAGCTCAGGGCCTGGAGCCTGTTTCAGTCTGTGACTCCCTCTCTCTCTGACCCTCCCCTGCTCACGCTGTCTCTCTCTCTCTCTCTCTCCTAGAAATAAAACATTTTTAAAAAATTAAAAAAAAATGACTGAGAGGATTAAGTTTGTAGATAAAGCCTGGGAAAACCCCTCTATGTGGAGTCCATTAAGATATCTATCAGAAAGGCACACTGAAATGTCAAGTAAAAAATTGGAAAAATGAGCCTGAAGTTCAGGGAATATCAAGGATGACAGGGAAAGTATGGAGGGAGAAACACGGGCCAATCTTACTCAGAACTCCAAATTCATTGACCTGAGGATACAGAAGTAATTACTGGACTAAAATAGAGTCAATGGTGATTTTGGCAGGAATTGGCTTTGTGGCCACAGACATGCCTGGGATGGGGAGTGAGGAGGAGGAGCCAGGGAGGGTAAGTAAACGCAATGGAGCTGAAGGAGGTGGTGGAGGCAAGAGTGTTTTCTTTCAGAAGAGTAGATAGGAAGCTGCATTTGTATGCTCATGGGAGGAACCCAGGAGAGCTGACAGAGGAGAAAGTGGAAACAACGGGGCTAAAACTGTTTTGATGTGAAGAGAAAATGAGACCCAGAGCCTACTCAGAGGGCTAGCCCTTGGGTACAGCAGCAGCCCTTTGTATATTGTGAGGAGAGAGGAGAGAGGGCGGGAGTCCTCCTAGAGGAAGTATGTACTGCAAGAAGGTACTTCCTTACCCCATTTTCTGACAGAAGAATGATAAACATGAGAAAGCCACAGAGTATGAAGTGGGTTTGGAGAGAATCTTTGAATAAAAAAACAAACACAGAAGGTCAAAGTGTCAGACTTGCATGACCACACATATCATACTGCAAAACAAACATATCATTAATTGTACAGCTCAGTGACTATTCCCAAGAACAATACATCTCTTAAACCAGCACCTCAATCAATAAAAGGATAGCATCAGAAAACCAGCATTTCTTTCAAGTATTTTTTTTTTAAATGTTTATCTATTTTTGAAACAGGGAGAGACAGAGTTTGAGTGGGGAGGAGCAGAGAGAAAGGGAGACACAGAATCTAAGGTAGGCTCCAGGCTCTGAACAGAGCCTGACATGGCATTCAAACTTACTAACTGTGAGATCATGACCTAAGCTGAAGTCAGACTCTTAAATGACTGAGCCACCCAGGTGCCCCCATGAAACCCAGCATTTCTGTCAGCCTTACGTTCAATCCACCAAATGGTTCTAACATCTAGGAAAGTCAGGGTAAACTATATGACTGCACACATTAAATCCCCTTAACATGTTCCAGGAACAGTATCCACTTTTATTTTATACACTAAGGTTTTTGTTATTCAATGGACTCTTCACTACTAGAGGAATACATGAATTTATTCCTACAGAGATGTAGGGTCCAGCAGAGGAAACAGCAGAAGCCAATGGGGATCTAATCTTGAGCTCCACCTACCTAAAAATACTAGGGTTCAGTGTAATGACTTGGAAGCCACTGAGGAGACATACAGTGTTGGAGACCGGCTCCAGCCGGGATCCAGGGGTCCCTGAAGGATGGACGGTGTCAGCGAGAGAGGCCCAAGAGTCTTTCTGGTCACCAGGCAGGCATCTCCGCTGTGACTGGGGCTCAACTTTATTTTATAATTAAGTGTTTGGGGGACAGCACAGAAGTGGCATTTGCCTTAGACAATGATTTCTGTTAACAAACTTCTTTGATATGTAAGAATTTCCCAGAACATAGATTTGTAGAAGACTTCTACATAACCTTTATCAATAGTGATTGAGGTAGGGGATTTAGATGCTTATCCTATGGGGAAGGAAGGTTATTTTTAGCATACAAGACAAAGTTTTTAGCATAAAAAGGGTGAAGTTACTTCTTTGTGGGCAGGGGTCAAACAGGTCTTTCAGGAAACACCTCTGCTCCCATAATCACAAAAGAAGTTGTTCCTCAATAGGTTCCTTCAAAGGGAACAATCAGCATATTCAAGACCAGAATAAGTCACTCACAAAATGCTCCAAGCAGAAACAATTGGGTGGGGGTGGATATCTGTTCTAAATTAGGCTCTTTGTCACAGGGCCAGACTCAATTGTAACTTTTTTTTTTAATGTTTTATTTATTTCTAGGAGAGAGAGAGAAAGACAGCATGAGCAGGGGAGGGTCAGAGAGAGAGGGAGTCACAGACTGAAACAGGCTCCAGGCTCTGAGCTGGCAGTCGGCACAGAGTCCGACGCGGGGCTCGAACCCACGAACCGCGAGATCATGACCTAAGTGAAAGTCGGACGCTTAACCGACTAAGCCACCCAGGCGCCCCCAGACTCAATTGTAACTCTTGTGTTCTTAGCCCCCTTTATTATGTAAGTCTTGGATCTGCAAGGCCCATAAGAAGAGTCTTTTAACTATCATCCACAATGTTTTCATCTGAAATCTCTGGAAAAGGCAGGGGTATGCTTTTCCTTATGAGCCATCTGTGTAGGGATTATCAGTCTGATCTGGAGTATTGTGAGGCCTAGTCAATACCCGCAGCCTCATTTCCAACAGTAGTAGCAGAAGGAGATACCAGTTTTCGTTTCTCACGGCAGGAGCTGTACAAACGCTGCCATTTCCTCGCTGTGACTGTCATCCGGCGAGGCCAGTGTGGCTCCCAGCAATACAGTGCTGAAGGAAACCTCCTGGGCTCACTCTGTAATAATAAAAAAGACAAGTTTACATGCAGCAGCATCCAGGATATATTGGGACCCAAAAGCCACCATTGTTTGAAGGATCCCTCTGGAGAAGAGGACTATGGAGTTGGCTAGAACCATTTGGTTGAGAATCAGGTCTGTGGGTCTCAACTTGTGTCCAGTGAGCAAAGAGAAGGTATAAAAACCAAAGAGGTATGAATTTCCTAAGATCCCAACTCCAATCTGAGGAAGATAATCCCCAATTCCAATTTGCAGACCCATTTTATCAGTATATAAGGGGTTTTGAATTTTTTTTGCAGTCAAGAGTAGTTGAGAAAAAAGCAAAATAAATCTTACCATCACTAGAGAGTAATTTTCTGTACTTATCCTAACTCGGGTTTTCTCACTTAAAGCAGGCATTAACATTATATGCTTATTTGTGCAAAGGCAAGTCACTGAAGAACTGCAGTAGAAATAACCTCAGTGTCCATCATCCATAAGAGTCAGGTGAGTAAAGATCTCCAGCACTGATCCAGTCAATATTATTTCAAAAATTTTCCCAACACAACTGAGAAATTATAGAACACTTTGAGAATAAAGCAAATTTTATGCATCCATATGGGTTTTTCATCTATAAGAAAGACTGGGATGCAGAAAACTACTCGGCTGAACCAAGTCATGTAGGTTTAAGGACACAACTAAAACATCTACCAGGTACACCAGTTCATGATGTGTTATGGGCCAAACCCAGTCACTTCTGGTGGGTGGATTTTAGGCAACTGACTTTTTAGGTAACCCTCTTTCCATTACTTCATAAAATAACACAAGTTGCAACCCTCTGACACCCACTTCCAGAAACAAATTTCAGGCTTTCTAAGTGCTGTATTTATTACAGTATTTGTGTGTTTCTCAAACTTTTAACACGTGTAAAACTGTGTTACTGCATTTATTAGGATTCTATCTTCTTTTTTACATTCTACTGATGACATCTGAGGATGAAGCCTTGTTGATTTTTTTACTTTGGATTTTGCATATCTTGGTGTTTTTCAAAAATACATACATTCTGTTGTGCCCGAATCGCGAGTCCCAGAGACCTCCAAGGAGCCGGCACCAATGCAAATACAAAAGGGTCTTTTTTTTTAAAATTTATTTCTAGAAGAGAGAGAGAGACAACATGAGCAGGGGAGGGTCAGAGAGAGAGGGAGTCACAGACTGAAACAGGCTCCAGGCTCTGAGCTGGCAGTCAGCACAGAGCCCGACGCGGGGCTCAAACCCACGAACCGCGAGATCATGACCCAAGCGAAAGTTGGACGCTTAACCGACTAAGCCACCCAGGCGCCCCCAAAAGGGTCTTTATTACAAGCTTGAGCAGGGGCTCACCCGCCTAACGGTGTCGTGGAAGCAAGGTGAAGCCAAGAACAATAGCGAACAGGGTTTTTAAGGAGTAAGGGATGGGAGTGTTACAGTACATGTAGCATCATCACATAAGCACCAATTACAATTGTACAGCAGCACCCCGGGTAACAGCTTTGACCATTCAGTATCTGTGAGGTGTTTTTTACTTTTGGTGGGACCCAATCATGACTTTTGAGTATCCTTTGAAAATGACCAATTATGAGGTGAGTTCAAAGGGCCCACGTGGGGTTCAGGCAAGCGGTGAGTGATTGGCTAGTTTGTATCTGCAGTTCCCAGCCTTGACTCAGACCATAGAAAATTTTTTTAAATGTTTTATTTATTTCTAGGAGAGCGAGCGAGAGAGCAAGAGAGAGAGAGCGTGAGCAGGGGAGGGTCAGAGAGAGAGGGAGTCACAGATTGAAACAGGCTCCAGGCTCTGAGCTGGCAGTCAGCACAGAACCCGACGCGGGGCTCGAACCCACCCACGAACCGCGAGATCATGACCTAAGCGAAAGTCGGACGCTTAACTGACTAAGCCACCCAGGCGCCCCTTTAGGAATGTTTTTTTGATTAGCTGACCTGAGGGCGGTCCGAGGACGGCTTTAGCCTTGAACAGTCTGAGGCTTTTCCTGGAACTGGGACTGGGGCTACGTGCAGCCCGAGGTTGCTTTTAATGGAGGCCTAATTTTTGGCTCTTTAATTCTATTTCAGCAGAGCTGACCCTGTGGACTTTTCTTCAGAATATATTCTTGAGTAAAAAACTATGGTCTAGAATACACACACACACACACACACACACACACACACACACCTTGTGTATAAGCACAACTAGAGGAAAATCTCAATGAGATCAGTAGATAATATCAGTATCAATTTCATTGTTGTTATAATATAGTCTTGGAAAATGTTACTATTGGAGAAACTGGATAAAGCACACACAGGATCTCTCTTACAGCTACCAGTTTTCACAATAAATATTGTAATTAAAGAATCTAAGGGAGGGGTGCCTGGGTGGTACAGTGGGTTAGGTGTCCGACTACACTCAGGTCATGATCTTGGAGTTAGTGAGTTTGAGCCCTGCATTGGGTTCTGTACTGACAGCTCGGAGCCTGGAGTCTGCTTCAGATTCTGTGTTTCTCTCTCTCTGTCACTCTTCTGCTCATGCCTCTCTCCCTCTCTCTCAAAGAATAAACATTAAAAAAACAATTTTTTTAAATTTAAAGAATCCAAGGGAAACATACAACACAAAAATTCCTGTAAAGATATCTTACAGTCATTTACTTATCATGTTCTGGCAAAAGCCATTGGTATTAATAAATTTAAAAAATGAATAAGCTACTAATAAAAATTTGGCAAAAATAACACTATAGATAAGTTAAAGGTAAATAGAAGCAAAAATTAATAGCCCAAAATAACATATGTAAACATATTTTAAACAATATAAGTATCTTGTTTAACATAATTCAAATATAAATATTTTGGTAATATTCCTAACACTTCCTAATTATAAAATATCAAAATTATAAAAATAAGGGAAAATAATAAATTAAGACAATGGGTACTACCACTTTATACTGAAAATGAAAAAAACAAAAAGGAAAAGTCGGTGACCCAGAACAAGAAGCATCTAAAATCACGCACATATGTATATGGATATATTTTTACTGAAAATTATAAATTACCAACTGATTAAGAAACTATTTATTATATGGTATTTAAATATTTGTATCATTACTTCAAAAGAGATAAGTTTGACCTCATAATTCACACGAAATAACATACTGGATTTAAAAATATGAAGGAGATGGGGCATCTGTCAAGTAAGCATCTGACTCTCAGTTTCAGCTCAGGTCATGATCTATCTCACAGTTCATAAGATCAAGCCCTGCATCAAGCTCTGTGCTGGCAGTGTGGAGACTGCTTGGGATTCTCTTTCCCTCTCTCTGCCCCTCCCCACTTGGGCACTCTCTCTCTATCTCTCAAAATAAAAAACGTTTTTTCAAAACATTAAAAAATATATAAAGAATGAGAAATCTCTAAGTAAAAAATATAACATGTATTTTCATAAATCTGCATTGAGGAAATGATCATAGCCCAAACCAGAGCTATTTTATTTCATAATAGTGAAATAATACTATTTGTAGAAATGACATATAGCATATTAAAATTTAACCCCCAACTTCTATTTAAATACAACACAGTCAATAATCTCAGTAACAATACTAATTAAATTATTAAATGACTGAAACTAAATGATGGCAATGTATATAGACCAGCAGTACTTGACACATTCATAGGTGTATAAAATGTATCATAAATGATCATAAAGTGCCAATGAAGTTTAAAAATACTCTTCTGTTGTTTTCAACTCTAACATATATTAAACTATATTATGGGTCAAAATTCTCTGATGACAATTTTAAGGTTTTCTTTCCTATCACAAACTATAGTTAATCAAACATGATTTAGAAATGGGGGGTGGGGTGCCTTGGTGGCTCAGTTATGCAACTGCCTCTGGATTTCAGCCCAGGTCATGACACCATTGGCTTGTGAGTTCGAGCCCCACATCGGGTTCCAAGCTGTCAGCAGAAACTGGGATTCTCTTTCTCTACCCCTGCTCCACTTACACATGCTCTCTCAAAATTAATAAACTTTAAAATAAGAAAAAGAAGGGCACCTGGGTGGCTCAGTCGGTTGAGCATCTGGCTTTGGCTCAGGTCATGATCTCATGGTTCATGGGTTTGAGCCCTGCGCCGGGCTCTGTGCTGACAGCTCAAAGTCTGGAGCCTGCCCTCGGATTCTGTGTCTCCCTCTCTCTTTGACCCTCCCCTGCTCACACTGTCTCTCTCTCTCTCTCTCAAAAATAAAAAACAATGGGGTGCCTGGGTAGCTCAGTCAGTTAAGTGTCCGACTTCAGCTCAGGTCGTGATCTCACGGTTCGTGGGTTCGAGCCCCGTGTCGGGCTCTGTGCGGACAGCTAGCTCAGAGCCTGGAGCCTGTTTCAGATCCTGTATCTCCCTCTCTCTCTGACCCTCCCCTGCTCACACTCTCTCTCTCAGAAATAAATTTAAAAAATTAAATTAAATTAAAATAAATAAAACATTAAAAAGAAAAAAAGGAAGCTGAACCTTGCTAAACATACACCAACCTCGATGGATAGGCTTCTTGGCTGTGGAAGCATGAATGCCACTGGCAACGAGCACATGCTTTCCAGGGACTGAAATCAGAACACCCGACACGGGAACTCACAGAAGGAACTCACTCAGCAATATGTCACCAGACAAGCAGTCTCAAAAACCTTACTGAATACCTGTATGAATATTGACATAAAACAAATATCTATCTGGAGGGCTCCTCACCAACCCGTGAACAGTGTTCCTTCCCTGGGCTGCGCACTCTGTGAGGTGGGAGGGAAGTAGTACATCAACGTTATTATTTAACTTTAGATGTGCAGGTCTTCCAAAACATTCACATTATATTTATATTATATAGATTTATGTTATATATAAATATACATTATAATTTCTACACCTAAGGGTGAAGTGAAAAAAAAATAAACGAAATCACTAGTATCATGAAAGTTTACAGAACCAGAACAATGAAGCAAAATAAGAAATGGGATAAAGGAAAGAACCAGAAATCCTGTTCAGGAGGAATCACAAAATCTGTCATATAACAAAAACATATGTCAGTAGAATTTACGGTGTGAATTTCAAGTCATCATGAACTCAAGAGCCTGCCAGTCATGATACCACGGAGGTTATGGACTACTCCAGCCCCTGAACACTTCCAGTCATTCACAGGTGATAAAGACCCATAATTTCCCCTGATCATAGAGGTTCTGTGGAGACATAGGAAGAGTCTAAATTAAATGCCTCCCACTATCAGAGTGGAAGGTGGACCCATTCTTCCAACAAAGTGGGTGATCTGAATTTTTGTTTAAAAAAGAATCATATGGGGGAATACCTGCGTGGTTCAGTCGGTTAAGTGTCCAACTTTGGCTCAGGTCATGATCTCATGGTCCATGGAGTTCGAGCCCCCCCATCAGGCTCTGTGCTAACAATTCGGAGCCTAGAACCTGTTTCCGATTCTGTGTCCCCCTCTCTCTCTGCCCACTTATGCTATGTCTCTGAAAAATAAACATTAAAAAACATTTTAAAAACTCATGTGGGACATGTGTTTGTAAGGTGAAACCACAGTAATGCAGAGATAATCAATAGATGATAGATAAATTGATCCATTTTTATAGATACAGGAATGGAAGCCAAGGTTCCGGGAGGATAGAGTATTGAGTAGAATGAGAATAAGAACATCTAGGCACTTTTAATATGTGGTTGAATGGGGTCACATTGTATTTGAGAGATTTTAAGTCCTAATTGTTTGATTTTCCATAAAGCACAATCTTTTTGTTATATCCAACTTTACATCAGATTTATATTTTATAACATGGAATTAAATGAGCCTTTCAATGCTCTAAATGAGAGATCTGCTTAAGAGCCTTCCACCTAGGACAGAGATTGGAGACACATCATTGAAGGCTCCATTTAGCACAACACGCCCCTACTCAAAACAAAACAGAAAACCAAAACCACATCACGCGCAGGCACACACCGCAGCAGATACCACGCAGACAGGAGGTGCCTAGGCAGAGTGGCAGCCCGTCTTGTCTATTGTTACTCACAACCTTCTACCTTGACGCCTTTGGGATGAATACCGCTCTGGCCACTGTGTTTAGTGAGAAGCACAGGAGAAATTTCAAAACTATGTAATTGAGGAGAGAGGGGAGATGGCAGGCGGCCCTCAGACAGTTTGACAAGACTGGTGACACGGCCACCGGTTTCCTCAGCAAACATCCTTCCTGTCTTTATGTATTTGCTCTTCTCCATCTACCCTTTTATTATTCTTTTCTTATTCTAAGCGCAGGAAGATGAATTTATTTGAAGAATAGTTGTCGGGGTGCCTGGGTGGCTCAGTTGGTTAAGTGTCCAGCTCTTGGTTTTGGCTAGGTCCTGATCTCACAGTTCATGAGTTTGAGCCCCACACTGGGCTCTGCACTGACAGTGTGGAGCCTGCTTGAGATTCTCTCTCTCTCTCTCTCTCTCTGGCCCTCCTGTGGACACGCGCTCCCTTTCTCTCAAAATAAATAAACTTTAAAAATAATTTAAAAAGTATATACAGTTTTTAAAAAATATATTACTAAAACAATTCAGTAAGATCAAAATAAAAGAAGACACAGAATGCTTATGGATTGGGACACTCAGTGTTTTTTTAAACTGAAGATTAAATGCAATCTCAATCAAAATCCTTGTAGGCATTTTTGTGATGTAGAACTTGGACAAGCAGATTTTTTTTTTTCTAGGAGAGAGAGAGACAGCGTGAGCAGGGGAGGGTCAGAGAGAGAGGGAGTCACAGACTGAAACAGGCTCCAGGCTCTGAGCTGACAGTCAGCACAGAGCCCGACGCGGGGCTCGAACCCACGAACCGCGAGATCATGACCTAAGCGAAAGTCGGACGCTTAACCGACTAAGTCACCCAGGCGCCCCTGGACAAGCAGATTCTAAAATTCATGTGGAATAGCGAAGGACAAGAATGACCACTACAGCTTTGAAAAAGAAGACAGGTGGAGGAGTACATGGCCTTGATGTCAACATGTATTACAAAAACAAATTATTCAATGCATGAAAGTATAGCGTAAATAAAATAAATGCAATATAACAGAGTCTGGAAATAAACATACACATAAATGATTGACTTTCAATGAAGACACAAAAGCAATTCAAGGGAGAAGGAATATTAGTGGCAGCTATTGTGAATCCATGGTTTAAAAAAAATTTTTTTAAAGTGATCTTTATGCCCAGTGTGGGGCTCAAACTCATGACTCTGAGATCAAGAGTCACACATTCTACTGATGCAGCCAGCCAGATGCCCCTGGGTATCCATTTTTCCCCTGAAAAGAATGGCCAAAGATTAACTGAGAATAGTATATACATCAATAAAAAAAACTAAACTTTTTACAGAAAAGAAACAAAGGAAAAATTAGGTCTTTAAATTCGGCAAACATTTCTTCTTTTATTTTTTGGCAAGCATTTCTTATATACAAGATCAAAAAAGATATTCAGTAAAAGAATGGACAAATTAAACTTCATTAAAATTAAAAAAAAAAAAACTGCAGGAAAAGCCATCAAAAAGACAAGACCAAGGCTGTAAGAATATATTGGCAAACACTTAAAACAAGACTTTTATTGGGCGCCTTGGTGGCTTAGTCGGTTAAGCGTCTGACTTTCACTTAGGTCATGATCTCGCGGTTCGTGGGTTCGAGCCCCGCGTCGAGCTCTGTGCTGACTGCGAGCTCAGGCCTGGAGCCTGTTTCAGTCTGTGACTCCCTCTCTCTCTGACCCTCCCCTGCTCACACTGTCTCTCTCTCTCTCTCTCCTAGAAATAAAAAAAATAAAAATAAAAAAAAACAAGACTTTTATCAATAATCCATGGACAAATATCATAACCCAGTAACAGAGATGACAGATCACATAAACAAAAATTTCAAAAAAGATGTAATAGGGGTGCCTGGGTGGCTCAGTCGGTTAAGTGTCTGACTTCGGCTCAGGTCATGATCTCACAGTTCGTGGGTTCGAGCCTCGCGTTGGGCTCTGTGCTGACAGCTAGCTCAGAGCCTGGAGCCTGTCCTCAGATTCTGTGTTTCCCTCTCTCTGACCCTCCCCTGCTCACGCTGTCTCTCTCTCAGAAATAAATAAAACACTAAAAAAATAAAAAATAAAAAATAAAGGAAATTAACACGAGAAACCTCTAAACACCAGGTCATATGGAAAAAGCAAATTAAAACAACAAGGTGCCAGTATATGCCTATTACAAAACTGAAATTAGGAAACCTGACCATACTAAGTGTGAGTAAGGATATAAAGAAACCGGAACTCTGTTGCTGGTTCTTCTGGTGAGAATGTAAACAGGTAGATTACCATGTTGGATTATCCCTTACGAAGTTAAACATTCAACCTACTCTGGGACACAGGAATTGTACTGCCAGTCCTTCCCGAGAGGCCTTGGGAAGCAATGTAAATTACGCAAATTAAGCCAAAATGGGAAGAACTCTTTTCTGACTTGTACTGTATCTCTGACATGACACTGGGACACACAAAAGCTGTTCCACCCTTCCCACTGGCAAACCACAACTGTGTCCTAAACCTACCCCCAAAGCACACATAACCTCCAAATTTCAACGTGGCTTAAGCAATTAGGTGTCTGTCAATGCACACACCAGCCGATGGCGATGCAGGCAGTTTCCCAGCTGGGTGGCTTGGAGTGGGCACAAGTCAACCACGAGAATCACATGAAAGAACAGCATCCATGAGAGAGACCTCTGCAATCTACCCAGAACCCAGACTGTTCCTCTCAACAAAGTGGGACCTTGTCTCTGCTTCATGCTGCTCAGCTAGGCTCTCATCACACCCAAAGCCCTTTGAGGTTTGGGGTACAGAGGTCTACATCCCTTACACACTGAGAGACTGATGGACTCTGTGGGGACACACCACATGGTAGTGACAAGATACTTTCTGCCACAGGGCACTCTGCACATTAGAAAGTCAGGTCAGCTCAAGAAACAGTCGCAAGCACCTGATACTTGTAATGAACTGTGAATCCTCAGAAGAGGTTCAGCTGAAGGATCCCATGGAAGGTCTACACTGTGGTGTGTTGTTATTTTTTAACGTGGTGATAGTGCATTCCCTTAGTGGCTAAGGACTTTTTCTACTATGAACTTTTCTGGTGCCCGATGAAGCAAGATCTTTGACAGAAAAATTTCCCACAATTGCTGTTCTCCAGTATGGACTTTGTGGTGCTGAACAAGTCTATCCTTGAGCCTGAAGGCTTTCCCATGTTCATTATACTTGAAGGGTCTTTCTCCAGGGTGGATTCTGTGTTCGAGATTTCTTTGGTAAATGGAGCTTCCCATATTCAGTACACTCATTCAATGCCTCTCTCCAGCATTCACTTTTTGGTGATGAATGTGACTGGATCGGTGTCTAAAGAATTTCCCACACTCATTACATTCATATGGCTTTTCTCCAGGGTGAACTCTCAGGTGCTCATTGAATTCCAACCTTTTCATGAAGGTTTTCCCACATACTGTGCATTCAGAGAACTCTTCTCCAATGTGGATTCTCTGGTATAAAAGAAATTATTTTTTGTGGATGAAAGATTTCCATATTTACCACACTGAGATGGCTTTTTCCATTGTGAACTTTCTGGTGTTTAACGAGTGTGGCACCGTGTCTAAAGAACTTCCCACATTTGCTGAACTCAGAAAGCTTTTCTCCAGTGTGGATCCTCTGGTGCTCAAAAAGTCTGCTTTTGTACACGAAGGACTTTTCACAGTCGCTGGATTTATAGCCTTCCTCCAGTGTGCATTCTCTGGTGCTCAACAAGTCTCTTTTGAAAGATGAAGGATTTCCCACAGTCGCTGCACTTATAAGGCCTTTTTCCAGTGTGAACCTTCCAGTGTTGATTAAGACTAGATTTGTACTTAAGGGACATCCCACATTTGCTACACTCATGAGGCGTTCCTCCAGTGTGGATTCTCTGGTGCTCAAGAAGCCTTTTTTTGTGGACATAGGACTTCTCACACTGACTGCACTTATGAAGGCTTTCTCTGGCGTGAGTGCTCTGCTGCTCCGTGAACTTAACCTTTCTG
This sequence comes from Hyaena hyaena, assembly GCF_003009895.1. Lineage (NCBI taxonomy): Eukaryota > Metazoa > Chordata > Mammalia > Carnivora > Hyaenidae > Hyaena > Hyaena hyaena. The sequence continues at coordinate 649,301 of NW_024081417.1, read as the reverse complement.
TGGCAGGCCTCCCCACACTCGCTGCGCTGCCCTTGCTGAGGGTGAGAAAATGCCCCGCTCCCCCTGCCTCCATGCGGATGCTCTCCACTGGGGATGGCTTGCTCCTGGAGAAGGCCCGTGACACACTGGAAATCCTTCTCGGCCTCTTCACAGGGGAAAATACTGTCTGATGCAGGGATCCTGCTCTTCACAAACAGAGCCCCATTCCCCTCCCTTCTGAGGCCCTTCTCTCCAGGGTCCTCCCTCTGTTGCTGGTGGAAGTGTGAACTGAGCAAGCACAGTTTTCCACAAGGCCCACAAGTGCACGGCTTCAGTCCTGCACGTGTCCCTTCGCACTCAGCCAGGTCGAAGACGTCTTTCTTCACTGGGGCACACGTATCGCAGGAAGGAGCCTTGGGGACAAACAGGCCTGGATCTAGCATCCTGGCCTCTAACACTCTTTCCACAAAAACTCTGCTCAGAAAAGGACTCCTCAGCTTTTACCCCATGCCGACAACCTGAGAGCAGAAAAATATTGGTGAGGTGTCCGCAGACTTAATGGGACAGGACAGTGCATTGATTACAAATGTGGGCAGGACACAACCAAGACTGAGTCCACGGCTTTGTTTTCAGGACAAGGAAGCCAGGATCAGATGGAGGAAGGGAAAAGGGACACAGTGTAGCAGTGACAGTTACAGACAGCTACAGTCACTGGGGGCAGCGGGGGCAGAGGAGGGTTGGTTCACGACCAGCAAGAAAGTAGACTCTGGTGTTGTGTCGGAAGGAGAGACGTGGTGCTGCCCACACCTCTGCCAGTGGTTCTCAGCAGTGGTTGACATCAGTGGCCGTGTCCTGGTGACAAGTGTGTGCTGTATGGAATGTGTGTCCCATAGCAGGAAAAGGCAATTGCCTCTGGGAAGCTGGTATTCGGCCACTTAGGGATATGTTCACATTGCATGATGCACACAACGTAGGCTAATGTTACAGAACATCTGCAGAGAGAAGGGAGGGGGGAGGACATGAGGCACATACATGTAGGGGACAGCCAGGGACCAGAAGAGACAGCAGAAATGACAAGCAGGCAAAATGTCAAGGATGGGGAAGAGGAATAGAAATGAGGTATGGCCATGAGCCTTGGCACTCAAACAGTAGGGAGTGAAGTTTTTGCCTTCACACACATTTGCCTGTGATGATTTGTATTCAGTTCTGAAATCATGCCTTCCCAGGAATCCCCCTTCCTATGGGCAAGAGGTGTCTGAGCCGTCAGGCACTCAGGGCTCTCCTTTATCCCTCAGCTCAACCTCGTCAACTCTGTGGGATCTGGGAGACTGAAGTCCTCAAGAGAAAACAGGGCAGCCAAGTGGACATCACTGGCCCAGAGCAACCCAACCACCAACAGACTACAGGCAAGAAATTTATTACTGGAATATTGAGGAGAATCTTGCAAAAATCATTTAGGGTTGCCTGCAAATACTGACCATGTCAGTGTCTATAATTCCCGAGACAGATTGTACATCAAACAGAAAGGGGCAGAAGGCGGGACACACATCCTCCATAAATGTCAACAGTCAACATGGTGAGGCGGAGGGGTGGGGGGGGCATCTAATCAGCACTGATCAGGCAGGTACAAGACTCAGAAGTCAAGCCCTTCTGAGAGAGGCTTCATGGCAGAATGTGCTGGGGTTTCGTAAAGCCCAAGTCCAACAAGCACACCTATGCCAAGAAACCAGGGAAGGAAGCGGGGCCCATGGCCCAGCTCTGGGAGGGACAGAGACCCTTGGGAAAAGAAGAGCAGAGCCTCATACGGGGCAATGGTGTGGGAGGGACGGTCCTTACCCAGCGAGGCTGTAAGTGCCAATTTCTCCAGCATCACGTCGTGGTCCACGAACCAAGTCCAGGAGCCCCTACTCCTCTTGCAAAGACATGGCCACGTCCTCAAAGGTCACACAGCCCTGTCGTGATGGGGGCAGAGGAGTTCACAAGCAGGATCCCCAGGCCCTGGCCCTCCTACCCAGCTCCCGAACTCAGAGGAGGTACCAGGCTCTGGTCCACTGGTACCTGTTCTTCCTCGTGCCCGCTCATCACTGTTGCCAGCTGTCAGTGAGCATAGATGGGGAGGGGGCAGTCTTGTCTCCGCTCCGGGCTGGCGTAGGGTCCCTGCCGCTGGCCCCACCAGCAGCTCTCCTGGGATCACAAAGATCACGCCCGCAGGGACTTACGCTCAGCCTTCCGGCCTAAACCCTGAGTACCAGGGCATGAGCGCGTCCTCACGCCCCCTTCCCATTTGCATAGCACAATGGGACCACTCCTCCCTCACGTGCCAGGCATGACCGCAGCACCCACGGCACCACTGCTGCCTGTGGCCCACGTCACGGGGATCTCTCTGGCTTCCCCATAAGCCACTCTGCACATGGCACCCAGGCAGTGCCTGCCGAACATGACAGGACCCAGGGCTACCCTGGGCGCTGCTCTGAGGAACCCCCACCCCGGCCTGGCCCCTCGTCCCAATGTCAGCCACCCCAGCATGTGCAGGATCAGACCCCTTGAGTCCGTCTCTTCCTCAGTGTGGCTTGTGCTGTCCCGTTCCAGTCACACCTGTCCCTCTCCACCTCCTCCTTCAAAGTACAGCCCCACTTCTCCCGCCACGGCCCCAGGGGACCTCCTTCACCCCTCAGCGCATCGGTCTTCCCTTCTGACACTCTTCAGGCCCCAGCGAGAGCTGCCACAAAACCGAACCTGCGGAGGGAACAAGCACCACGCCTTCCTCAGTGTCACGGGGCCTCCATCACTGCTCCGCCTCTCAGTAAACCTCATCCGGCCCCTCGGATCCCGTGCCACCAGCTCGACCTGCACCTGAGGCCCGTTCCCCCGTCACTCACACTCTCTCTCTCACACTCTCACACACACACGCTCGCTCGTGGTCACCGTACTCCCTCATGTCATAGTGACGACCGCCATCCCCATCCAGTGCCCAAGCAAGTGAGCCAGCCCATGGATAATATCCTCCCCATCTTGCCCTGTACCGGCATGGCCACCGTGGCCTGCAAGGGAGCCCTCTTTAGTGCGACACCACTGCACGCCTGCCGCCGCTGAGGGGTGTGGTATCCTCAAACTGAACCCCTTCCCTCGAATCCAGATGTGCTTGTAGACACCCAATTGCCTCCTCCACTCAAGGTCCCTGCAGTATCTCAGACGCAATATGGCAAAAACCTAACTGCTGAGAGTGCTTCTGTCAAGTACTCCTAACTCCTGAGAGTGCCTCTAGTAAGTACTCCTAACTCCTGAAAGTGCCTTTGTTAAGTACTCCTAGCTCCTGAGAGCGCCTCCGTTAAGTGCTCCTACTCTGGACTTTCCATCTCAGCGCAGCACTTGCACACTTGCAGCTAAAGGCAAACAGCCTGAAATGATGCCAGATTCTCTCCCTCACCTTGCACCGCAGAAAATCATCCCTACTTACAAAGTAGCCTAGAAACAAAACAGTCATCTCCATCCACGAAGCCAGGGCTGTGATGTGGCTACCAATGACCTTCACCAAGGCCGTGGCCTCTGCTGGGGTCTCCCTGCTTCCACTCTGTAGGCAAGAGTAGACTGTTTAGACGTGAGTCAGATCACTTCCCTTCTCTGCTCCAAACCTTCCATGGACCCACTACCCTCAGCAGAGGCCCAGTACCTCAGGCTGCCTCTCCAGGACTGACTCTTGCCCCGCAATCTCTGCTCCCAACAGACGGAACCGAGTCCTGTGGGTCGCTGAACACTCCCATGTGGACATGCTGGTTCTTGAGCCAGGAAGCCTTTCATCACTTTACCTTATTGCCTAGAGAAATGGATATCTCAAGGTAACTTTTGACTTTGATTAAAGACCTTGCACCTGAGATGACCCCAGGGTCCAGAAGTCAGGGCAGAGAGTGTCAGGACGTCACTCTCTCCTTTATCTGTGTGCCAGGACCATGGGGATAGGGATCAGGGCCAGTGAGCACAATCTGCCAGCACTTCTTTATTCCAGTGTGTTTACCAACCTGGAGGCTCCCCAACTCTCACTGCTCAACAGTTTTTATACCTCCAGCTCCTTTCCCATCTGGGAGGTATGGGGTTCTTTTTGGGGGGGGTTCCTGGATATTTCAGTTGGTTAAGCGTCCGACTCTTGATTTCGACTCAGGTCATGATCTCATGGTGCTTGGGATTCCTCCCATCCCACCCCCACCCCCCATTAAAAAAATAACAATAAAATCAGCCTCATTTTTTAAAAAAGTTCTTTTTAAAAAACATTTTAATTGTTTATTTTTAAGTAATCTCTAAACTCAACATGTTGAACTCACGACCCGAAGATCAAGTGTCGCATGCTCTTCCAAATGAGCCAGCCAGGTGCCCCAAAAGTTTAAACTTCTAATAACCTGGTCTTTCTGGTGACCAGCCCCAACTTGAGGCTATCTAGCCCCGACCCTCCAAGTCAGCTCATTAAAATAGACTCTGTGAGATAAAAGGGGACAGTTATGATAATAAAAAGCACTCCTCACACCCAGGAAATTCCAAGGCTCTTAGGAGCTCTATGGCAGGAGTCCGTGACAAAATCCAAATATATATACATTTTATCACAGAGCTACACTGGCATTTCAATCAATTACTACTTCATTGCATAAGTTTAACTTGCTACAACTAGATCGTTTTGAACTTGTACTTACCTGGGAGAGCTGAGACACCTATGACCTTGGGTGAGCCTAGGCTGCTCCTCCAGCCTGAGTGGCCTTTCTTTGGCTCCACAGGGAGTAGACCGTCTGCTGACTGTCTTCAGAGCAGAGAATCTACACCCCCTCACCTCTCCCTCTCCCTTCCAGCAGGCTCCTTATTCATCACACCCTCCCCTCAGCCATAAAGCCCAGAACCACAGGACCCTCTCATCTGCAGGCACCCTGCCCGCCCTCCAGCCCCAGCTCTATCTGCCTTCATCTAGGGCCTGGTCAAAGAAGTGTTCATCCTTTCCATCTTAAATTTGCGATCCAGGCTGGGTCCTGGTCCACGACTTAGGCTGTCACGATAAGGACATCACCAAGCGACTTCACCTCCCGACGGCCCCCAACTCCAGACCAGAGATCCCAGCTGCCTGTACGTCACCTCTCTCTCAAAAACAGCATGTCCAAAATTCAACTCCTAAGCTCTTCCTGAAATCTGTTCCTCACACCAGTTTCCACGTCTCAGTGCTTCCAGATACTCTGCCGAAATAAAGACTCGAAAGACTTCCATCCTGTCCTTTTGCTCACAGCCACACTCACTGCAGTAGGAAATCCGGCCGGTTTCATCTCTAAGATTTATCAGGAATCTTATTACATGTATTCCTTCTACGCCCCAAACCCTGCATCATGGTTGAGAGTCTTTTGCAGCAGTTTCCTTAAAGCTCTCCCTGCCTTCACCCTCGTCGCCCCCTCCCCCCGTTTGCTCTCCCCGGCAACAGCTGGAATACTTTTAAGACCATAACTCAGAGTTGCTCCCCTGCTCCAACCCTCCACGGCCCCCAGAGCCCTCACGCCCGCGGGCCAGCTGCTCCCCGCAGACTCTCCCGAATGCTCTCGGCTCGCGCGCTCCCCGCCGCTCGGCAGGCGCTGGTCCCTTCCACACTCACCCCACTGCCGGCCAGAAAGGGCCCCCCGCACGCGAACGCCCCAGGTTCTGGGGGCAGGGGCCGCGACTGCAGTGTCCTCCCTTGGGGTTCGGGATCGAGGAGTTCGCAACACTCTCTAACCTGAGCCAGGTTCGTTACCCGGCCGTCGCCATAGGAGCCAGGTACGTTCAACCCGGCCTGGAGACGCGTGACAAAGGCGGAAACGGGCGGGAAGCCCCCGCCGCAGCCGCGCCCACACCGAACCTCGGATCCACGCCTGTGCGGTACAGACGAGATTTCTTTTGGCGCCTCTGGTTTCTAGTTTCCTCCGCCGGTTGAGCCCCGTTCGGACACCAGGCCTCCACGCGGAACAGGCGGGAAGTCCCGCCCCCTGGGCTTTGCACGCTCCCGGGAATGCCCAGTGTGCGACCTCATTGGTCAGCGTGTCTCGGAAGCTGGCGCACAGTCTTATGGGTAACCTAATTCTTCTACCGGTGGGGTTGTTGCGAGTCCGTCTCCTGGCGTCCGTTCCCACGTTGATGGCCAGGCGGTTTCTAGGAAAGGAGGAATTAGAAATACATGAAGTTTAGAGCCCGAAAAACCTAGGTTAATCTTAAAATAAAACTACCAGTTATTTTACCAGCAAACGATGTATTTGGGGAATGAAAGAGAACTGTAGTCCAGGAGGAACAGACTGCCATAGGCAGTCGGGGAACAAAGCAGAGGTACCCATTTTTATGGAGAAGAAGGACAAGTTGCGAAGGCTGTTATAAACTAAAAGTCCATTAGAATAAGCTGGGAGTTCAAGTATAGTGGCTTCTCATTGGCTGAGCGGTGGAGTTGGGATAAGGGAGGTTTTTCTCTCCATATGGGATGGTAAGTTAGTACCCATCTGCTAGGTAAGTATCTCTTCCTGTTGGGTCTGCAACTGGCTAGAAGTGGTAGAGCCTAAGAGCTCCCTCTGCTGAAATGTCTTGACAACATTTAAGTGAGGTTTCGGTTACCAATTTTCATACTGACATAAATTTTAAAAGAATCCAATTTAACTTGGATTTCTCAACATAAATGTTGATGCAAGATTACAATGCATTCAAAGTGTTAAAACACTGAGACACGGGGGCACCTGGGTGGCTCAGTTGAGCTTCTGGCTCTTGATTTGGACTTAGGTCATGCATGGTCTCATGGTTTGTGGGTTCCAGCCCCAAGTTGGGGTCTACGCTGAGAGCATGGAGCCTACTTGGGATTCTCTCTGCCCATGTCAAAATAAATAAATTAACTTAAAAAAAAAAAACTAAGACATGACACAGTCCTTTTGTCTGTGTGTTTTTAAAAATATTTTTTCTTTCTGAAAGACTGTTAAGACAAAAATCTTGGAGGGATTTTTAATCAAGAGAAATCAAGTTATTAAGATTTGGAATAGGGTCGCCTGGGTAGCTCAGTCAGTTGGGCATCCGACTTCAGCTCAGGTCATGATCTTGCCCTCTGTGAGTTCAAGCCGCAGGTGGGGTTCTGCACTGACCATTCAGAGCCTGGAGTCTGCTTCAGATTCTGTGTCTCCTGCTCTCTTCCCCTCCCCTGCTCACAGTCTGTCTTCTCTCTCTCTCAAAAATAAATAAACATTAAAAAAAATTTTTTAAAGGGGCACCTGGGTGGCTCAGTCGGTTGAGTGTCCGACTTCGGCTCAGGTCATGTCGTCAGGGTTTGTAGGTTCAAGCCTCGCGTTGGGCTCTGTGCTGACTTCCAGCTCAGAGCCTGGAGGCTGTTTTAGATTCTGTGTCTCCCTCTCTCTCTGACCCTCCCCTGCTCATGCTCTCTCTCTCTCTCTCTCAGAAATAAAAAGAAAAAAAATTTTTTTAAAGAGAACACAGTATGTGGTAATGAAACTCTAGATGGCTTGCAGGTGAAATCATGGTTCAAGGTAGGAATTTTTGAATGAAAATTATGTTGCTTCACTCTTACCCAAACATCTTATTGTTATGGGTATAATACTTAAATAAGAAATTCTCTTACTGAAATTATTTTGAAAAAGGATGACATGAAAATCTGCAAAAAGGAAAACAGCTAACATTAATCACAGCTAACAGCCTTGTGAGAGGCTGAGAGTTAGAGAGTGATATTATACCTTCACTTTATCTATAGATGATCATAATGGTGAAGCTGTTGGTCCTTAGATACCTCCTCATCTGCTTGAAGCTGAAAGGCCAGTATTGTATCCCAATGCATACAATCTGGATTTATCTATATTATGTGCTTCTGATACTAACATATGAAAATGTGAAATAATTCTAATATTGTTTTTTTTTTATTTATTTATTTCTAGGAGAGAGAGAGACAGCGTGAGCAGGGGAGAGTCAGAGAGAGAGGGAGATACAGACTCTGAAATAGGCTCCAGGCTCTGAGCTGGCAGTCAGCACAGAGCCCGACGCGGGGCTTGAACCCACGAACCGCAAGATCATGACTTAAGCGAAAGTTGGACGCTTAACCGACTAAGCCACCCAGGAGCCCCAATATTGTTTTGTTTTTAATACCCATTTTTCTGGCTATGTCTATTTCAGAGAACCCTTTTAGGAAGTGGCATGAAGGAACTGTTGCCTCACAACCTCACCCAAGAAATGTTGTGTTCAGCAACAACCACAGATCACTCTGGCATTTACAACCAAGGGGAGGAGCCATTGAAAAAGGTACCCAGATACACTGGATATAAAATCCTCTCTGTGTCTGGCTAGAGGTAGTATGTGCCCTAATGGTTATAGTCCATGTTTTATGGATAGAGAAACAAGGAAAACAACACTTGTCAAATAGTGTCAGAGACTATATGGGCTCCTATGCTTAGTGACAATAGCCATAATGGCCATGGTGCATACTTATGAGAAGCTCATTGGCATATGCAAACTAAGGTAGAATTAGGGGTGACTACTTCCCATATGATATCCTAAGGACACTGAGCATTTTAGGGCCCATAAAATGTACTCAAACATCACCTTGGCAATAACCAGTCTGTGGCAAAAACAGATCTGGTGGCCAAACTATTGTTGGCCAAAATGGTCTAAAAGAACCCTATGTAAAATTGTCACAGGTCTAGCTGGCCTGAGAGAACCAGAGTCTGTCTTTACTGAAGAGAGAGATACTGAAGAAAAATATTCGTTGGCCATACTGACCACACCACAGTGTGTGTTTTCCAGGAAGAAGAGAAAAGGTGTATCTTCCTTGGGGCTGATGTAAAAGAAGCCACCAGTGAGGGGGCTCTCACATTCTAGAAATCAGATGTCTGAAATCAAGAGATTGGCAGGGTCAGTTCCTTCTGGAGGCTCTGAGGGAGAGAGAGTCTGTCCCATGCCTCTCACCTAGTCTCTGGTGTTTTCCAGAAATCCTTAGTATCCCTTGGCTTACAGATACATCTCTCTAGTCTCTGCATGCATTTTCACGTGGTCTTTACCTTTGTGTCTCTGAGTATGTCAGATCGCTTCTCCTTTGTTTTTATACCTTCTCTCTGCTTACTGGACACAAGGTGAGACCCACAGACCTAATTTTCAACCAACTGGTCCTAGCCAACTCCATGGTCCTTTTCTCCAAAGGGATCCCTCAAACAGTGGTGGCTTTTGGATCCCAATATTTCCTGGATTCTGATGCATGTAAACTTGTCTTTTATTATTACAGAGTGAGCACAAGGGTTTCCTTCAGCACTGTATGTCTCCTCAATGGCTTCCAAGCTATTAAGCTGAACCCTAGTATATATAGGTGGATGGAGCTCAAGATTAGATCCCCAAAGTTCATTGGCTTCTGTTGTTTCCTCTGCTGGATCCTACATCTCTGGATAAATTCATTTATTCCTCTAATAGTAAATGGTTCATCCAATAGCAAAAACCTTAGTGTAAAAAGAAATGGATACTGTTCCTGGAATGCAATAGGGAGACTTAACATATTATATGCAGTCATATATTTTTCCCCTGACTTTATGAGTTTGAGCTTCATGGTGTGGGCTAGTGACTCCATGGTCTTCATCCCGCTCAGGCACAAGCAGCAAGTCCAACACATTCGCAGCAACAGCCTTTCCCCCAGACCTTCCCATGAGGCCAGAGCCATCTTGGTCCTGGTGAGCTCTTTTGTTACTGTTGATTCAGTCTATGCTATTTTAACTGTTTGGATGACTCATCGCAAATCCAGGCCAGTGGATGCTGAACAGCACTGTGCTCGTCTCCTCGTGTTTTAGAGCCTTCAGCCCCTTTGTGCTCATGGTCAGCAAGACTCGAGTGTCTCAGTTCTGCTTTGTCTATAGGGCAAGGATGAATTGTTTTCCTAATTTGGTTTCAGTGCTATGAGTCATCTAATGGCATTTAATAATTTATTTAAAGATTTGTTAACATTGGGATGCCGGGTGGCTCAGTTGGTTAAGCGTTCAACTTCAGCTCAGTTCATGATCTCGTGGTCTGTGAGTTCAAGCCCCACATCAAGCTCTGTACTGACAGCTTAGAGCCTGGAGCCTGCTTCGAATTCTGTGTCTCCCTCTCTCTCTGCCCCTCTCTTCCTTGTGCTCTGTCTCTGTCTCTCAAAAAAAAAAAAAAACCCATTAAAAATATATAAGCATTTGTTAACATTTTGTTAACTATTGTGTGATAGGAAATTATGATGTATGACAAACAAGGCCAGTAATAGCTCGTGGTCTTACAATAGAGGTAAAAACGAACACCACATACTTGGGTATACAAATATTACTCTCTCTGTGTTAGGATCTTCAGAGAAGTTCAGAAATTTTTGAAATAGTGTAAATGAAGGACATTTCTAAGTTTGAGGAATTTGGGAAAACCTCTCACGTTGGGTCTTATGAAAATACATGGAAATGTTTTTTAAACATATTTTTGAAACACAATTGGGTCCAGTCCAGTTCTTTCTCACAGAAAGAAAATCACCTGAAAAGGTCCCATGGAGCCGAGTGGGAGAAATCCCGTGTGTTTAGATTGTCAAGCGGTGAGGAGAGAAGCAGACTATGAAATAAGAAAGGACAGTGATGGAGAGTTCAGAGTGAGCACTTAGGACAGGTCAAGAAAGCTGAATGTTTGTTTTTTAAAAAATGACAGGTCAGTGAAGGTGTTCAATCTTGGTAAAAATGTCAGTTCTCCTTATTTGAAATTATTAATAAATTATTTAATATTAAATTAATAATCCTTTAAACAGCATTACAGTTTAAATTGCATCAAAAAGAATAAAATAACTAGGATTAAATTTAACCAAGAGGTGAAAGACCTGAGCACTGAAATGATGAAAGAAATTGATGGAAGAAATTGTCATATATCTATTGATATATAGTCTCTTATTTAAAATCATTTTATGGTGGTGTCTGGGTGGCTTGGTAGGTTAGGCATCTGACTTTGGCTCAGTTCTCGTGGGTTCGAGCCCTGCATCGAGCTCTGTGCTGATGGAGCAGTCTGCTTGGGAGTCTCTCTGTCTCCCTCTCTCTCCCCCTTCCATGCTCTCTCTCTCCCTCTGAAAATAAATAAATAAACCTTAAAAAAAAAGATCATTTATTTTCCTTGTGATTCCCAGTTCTTCCCTTTCTCCTTTCTCTTAGTTGTGGTTAGCACAAATCTGTCCATTCAGCTACCTGAACAGAATGAAACCGATGCTAATGACTTGTTAAACTCAAAACACCCAGACATCAAATCTGGAAGGATTAACTGTTTTCAGTTTGGCTCTTGTGGGATAATGAGGCAATCCAAATAAAAATAAGAGTGAAGGAGCGCTTGGGTGCTTCAGTGGGTTGAGCGTCTAACTTTGGCTCAGGTCATGATCTCTCAGTTTGTGAGTTCAAGCCCTGCATTGGGCTTGCTGCTATCAGCAGAGCCGGCTTCAGATCCTCTGTCCCCTGTCTCTGTCTGGCCCTCCCCTACTCATTCTCACCCTCTCTCTCTCTTTCTCTCTCAAAAATAAATGAAAATTAAAAAAAAATAAGCGTGAGGGGCATCTGGGTGGCTCAATCGGTTAAGCATTTAACGTCAGCTCACGTAATGGTCTTGAGGTTTGTGGATTCAAGCCCCACATAGGGCTCTGTGCTAGCATTGTGGAGCCTGCTTGGGATTCTCTCTTTCTCCTTCTCTCTCTCTCTCTCTCTACCTCCCCCACTTGTGCACATGCTCTCTTGCTCTCAAAATAAATGTAAAAAATAAGAGTGAATTAATTGCCATTTCAGCATTAATATTACCATATAGAATTGAAGTTTCCTTCGATGAACTAATGGCCTATGTTGTAAATAATTTGAGAGATAAGCTGATTTAAGTGATAGAATTATTCGAAGGTTTAATAGTAAATTTTTAATAAATAAAAAAATAGATACTATTATTTATGTATATACTTATATGTATATTTATTACATAAATAATAAATTGTTACTCTGATGCAAAAGATTAAATTTTTTTTATTTTTTAAAAAATTTTATTTTTGAGAGACAGAGACAGAGAGCGAGCAGGGAAGGTGCAGAGAGATGGAGACAGAATCTGAAGCAGACTCCAGGCTCTGAGCTGCCAACACAGAGCCTGATATGGGGCTCGAACCCACCAGGAGTGAGATCATGACCTGAGCCGAAGTCAGACACTAACTGACTGAGCCACCCAGGTGCTGCTTAAATGATTTTTTAATGTTTATTTTTGAGGAAGAGAGCTTGTGTGAGTGGGGGAGAGGCAGAGAGAGGGAGACAGAAGATCTGAGTGGGCCCTGCACTGACAGCAGAGAACTCAGTATGGGGCTCGAACTCATGAGCTGTGAGCTCATGACCTGATCTGAACTCAGACAGTTAACTGACTGAGCCACCCAGGCACCCACAAAGGAGTTTTAATTAGATAAAATATGTTCTAAAGCTTTTAAAAGTTTTATGTCACATTCCATATTCATTACTATTACAGTGGAAAAGCATGACCCGATTTCATGAAGAGAGGCAAAAAAAGAACTAGCAAAATTGAAGAAACCCCTGATAATTCAGTGTCACTTTAGTTTAAATCACTCATTTTTGGAGCGCTTGGGTGGCTCAGTTGGTTAAGCGTCCAACTCTTGGTTGCTTAGGTCATGGTCTCAAGGTTCATGGGTTCAAGCTCCACCTTGGGCTCTGTCCTGGCAGTGCAGGGCCTGCTTGGGATTCTCTCTTTCCCTCTCTCTCTCTGCCCCTACCCTGCTCTCTTTCTCAAAATAAATACATAAACTTAAAATAAATTTAATTAAATTATTCATTTTGATTATGTATACATAATAAAATAATCCTTCAGTATCATTTGAGAGAATACTACTAACTTTTCAATTTATGTTCCATCTATTTAGATTTTACAAGTTAGTGGGTATTTGTTTCTTCCCTAATCCTTTTGCTGTTACCAAAAAGTTTATTTTGCTAAGGATTTGAGCTCCATACCAGACATAAAGTCACACAGCAGAGAACACCATGTTCCATGCTCATCAGGTACTGACCGGGGGGACAGACACCCCTCCCCCACAAAGAGATTCACTGTCGCATTCTAACCCTCCCCTAAAATCGCAGAGCCATGTCCATATCAGGACACATGTAAGCAAGTCTCCTTGCTATTCTTTGCTCATCTTATTATGGAAAAGAAACCTTAATATCCTGGATATATTTCACATGTTTAATATTTTAGGTTTTGATCAAATGTGTCCTGCCTGAGGGTGGGTTTTGTAGAAGCAGAAACTGACACAGGGTTCAATGACATGTAGCTTATTGAGGGGAAATTACCAGGAAAAATGGAAGGGCAGAGAATGAGGCAAGGAAAGGAACCACACAAGAGTGTGGCTTCATCTAGAATGAATCCCGCTCGGAGTGGAGTGTTGGGAGTGTAAATGTTACCACAGGCGGTCCTACTTTGAGACATAGGAACAGTCCTTTTGTTACTCTGGGCCAAGCAGTCTTTCAATACTCCCCAAAACGCTTCTGGGTTTAGTTTTTCTAAAACATTGGACTTAACCTGTAACTGCAGAAATCCATGTACCAGACGTTTTACTTTGTTTTATTTTTGAACATTAATTTTTTTCCTTTGTGGGGGAGTCTGGATTGCAGAGCTGTGGACATTCTAGAAATCAATCTATCAGCAAATTTTAAAATGCTGACATTTTTTAGAAAATAATTATGAGTTCTATGTTGAAATGGCCACAGTTGGCCTCACTTGGAGGTTTAATAGATTCTAATTTAAAAAAAATATGGTCAAAAGTGAGATCCTCATGTTTCCAAGCTCTTTCCTCTGCACCACCACCACCCCCTTCCCATCTTAGTTAATGACAAATCCATCCTTCCAGCTGGGACACAACCCTTGAGTCACCCTTGATTAAGCATGACACATGTAAGCTGGCTGGTGCAGGAGAAGCCGCATTCTGATCTGAGGACATGGAGCAGTAAAACCACAATCATGTGCAGCTCCTCAGTAATAAAGATGTCATATAATGAGATCACAATGTGCCTTCTCAAACTAATATATGAAAACTGACAGGTAGTAATTTACTTTTCACAGATGGTTTTCAGAGGTAATGTCAATCCCCCTGGCAGATACTATCAGCAAACATATTGAGATGAAGAAAAATCAAACATTTATCTTGGCGTTCAGATGGCCACTTTTTTTTTTTTTTTTTTTTAGACACAGAGGGAGCGCTGACGTGCAGGTGCAGGGAAGAGTGGCTGCAGGGGCAGGAGACGGGGACAGAGGAGAGGGAGAGAGAGAATCTCAAGCCGGCTCCAGCGCAGCAAGGAGCCCAAAGCGGGGCTCGAATTGGGGGCTGGATTGGGTGACCGTGAGGTGATGATCTGAGCCCAAGTCAGGAGATGGAAGCGCAGCCGACTGAGCCACCTAGGTGCCCCCAGATGCCCACTCTCCACAAATTCTCTGACCACGACCACTATAGTCACTGTTGCAGCAGCAAATGAACTTTGGCAAATATCTCATTTCAAATAGATCTCAGGTCTCACGCTAGGAAAGAAATGAGCTAGGTTTTAGAATATGGAGTAAGAAACAGCCACTGATGAGACGGTGCTGCGGCTGGATTGGATATGGACACAATCCATGAGTTAACAGGCAGGAAAGAACTGTTTTTTGAGGGAACAGGAGACAGCGTCTTGGCCACGTGACTTAGGGCTAATTGAGCGGCGGACTCACTTTCTGAGGGATACTGCGGTCTGGTGTGTCCCTTTGGGAGCCTAGCCTTTGGGCACACACGAAATCACGCGTCTAAGCATTTCTTCTGATCGCAGAAGCCACACTGCAGAAACGGAGCTAGCACAGCCGCTTAAGGACAGAAGAATCCCCGCCCCGCCCCCAGAGTCTGGTGACGTCATTTCCCAGAGGCCCTCACGCAGCCACTGCTGGTCCTTTGAGATTTCCAGAAGGGCGCCCCTTGAGGCAGCAGGCGGAGCTGCCGGAGCCATATTACCCGGCAGGCTCAGCGGCAGGAGGCGGTAGCGCTGGGCCAATGGGAGCACTGGGCTGGGATCCCGCGTCACACGAGACCTACGGCGCCGTCCTCGGGGCGTTGTCGTGCGTGCTCCTGCTCCTGTTCTTCAGGTCGCGGCTGCGGGAGCCTCGGCGGGCTTGAGGCCGCGGGACCTGGGAGGTGCGAAGCAGGGCGTCATGTCCCCTTTGCACCGAGGCAGGGCTGAGGGTGAGTGGGACGGGTCAGCGGAGCCCTTGGGACCCCCCGCGGCCTCCCACGCACCGCGGCCCGCGGTCCACACACAGGGTCCCGCAGCGGCTGCACAGGCGCAGATGGACCCGGCACAGGTGAGTGGATGACCCCCTCAGGTCCTGTGGATCCCCATCCATGCAGTCCTGGCACCTCCCCATCGAGGGTGGTGGTGTCCTGGGTCTCGTAGCTTCCCCTAATAACTGCGCCGTTGTGCCTGGGGGCCGCCCTGGTGACCTGAGGCCAGGCCAGCGTTCCTACGGAAGGGTCCCCCACACCGTCAGCTAATCAGTGAGGTGTGGAGGGGGTGTACCGGGCACAGGCACCAAGAGGTGCAGATGCGGGGAGGTGAGGCCGAGCCAGACGAAATCTGTTTGGTGGGAACAGACAGCACTAGGTTGGGATCGGGTCTGGAATGACCGCCTGAGGAATCAGCCTAATTTGAGGCCATGGTGGGAGCCATGGAGGGTTTGGGGGAGAACAGGAATGTGATTAGAGTCACGTTTTAATAGGCTTTCTTTAGCTGTATAGTGGAGAGTAGATTTGGGGTGAGTGGAGGCTCCCTGCAGCCCCCACATAGTACCTGGAACTCTCTGTTCTCCACGTCACCCTCAGCCAACCTCCCAGCCAGAGCGTGTGTCATGGGTGTGCAAAACGAGCTCCAAAGCCTACAGCCTGGGTTCATCTCCAGGCTCTGCCCCTGCTCAGCAGTGGGATCTTCCACTCTCCTGGCTGTGAAATGGGGTTCATTGCAGGGTCTTTCCTCTGGGGTCCTGGAGGCAGATGTGGGAGGCACTGAATACCCAGGAAATGCTGGTTGTAGCCATTCATTTCTGTGATCTCTGGGGTCCAAGGAGGCCTTTGCCCTGACCTTGTCCTCATGGCAGCACGCGCGCGAGAGAAATGGTGCCTCTCAGAGTTCCCCCATCCCTGCAACGTCTCAATGAACTGGGCTTCGGGAAAGAGCTCATGCAGCAGCATAAAGACTTCAGGAGCCATTCTGGCCATGCCTTTCCCAGGGCTGTGACCTTGAGGAAGTCTTGTCAGTGCTCTTGCCTTCCATCTCTCAGGGTCCATGGGAATATCGGCATTTCCCTCCTCATGGCTTGAGGGGATCAGAGGGCTTGTGTGTGATGTGTGTCCCCCAGTGTCCAGTGCTGCTCAGGTAGCATAACCTTGGACAGTGTTTTCAGGGAGCAGAGCCCTTTGTCCTGTGATGATCTTAGGGGCTCACCTCAGGGGAATCCTGCCCCAGGGTTTCCTCTGTCTCAGGCTTGTATCAGCTGAGGACTGGGGAAGAGAGAGCCTAGGGGCAGACCCACAGTGGGAGCTGTATTTTTGGAATTTTGCTTCCCTGCTGGCACGTAAAGGGCCCCTGGGCAGGCTGGGAGCCAGGAAGGTCACTGGGTTCATCTTCGTGGTTGCCGTCTATTTATTACAAGCAACCCTGGCTTGCCACTTATGGTGGTAAGTCTGTTTTTCTGTTGAAGACGGTTCCTTTATTTTTTAATACTTAAAAAAATTTTTTTTTTAAATTTACTTCTGAAAGAGAGACAGCATGAGCAGGGAAAGGTCAGAGAGAGAGGGAGACACAGAATCTGAAGCAGGCTCCCGGCTCTAAGCTAGCTGTCAGCACAGAGCCCGATGCGGGGCTCGAACCCACGAACCATGAGATCATGACCTGAGCCAAAGCCAGACGCTTAACCGACTGAGCCACCCAGGTGCCCAAGACTTTTTTTTTTTTTTTTGAGAGACACACACACACAGAGTGTGAGTTGGGGAGGGTCAAACAGAGAGGGAGACACAGAATCTGAAGCAGGCTCCAGGCTCTAAGCTAGCTGTCAGCACAGAGCCCTACGTGGGGCTCAAACCCACAAACCGTGAGATCATGACCTGAGCCAAAGTCAGACGCTTAACCAACTGAGCCACCCAGGTGCCCCAAATTTTTTTTAATTTTTATTTATTTTTGTTTTTTTTTTTTGAGAGAGAGAGACATACAGAGTGTGAGCGGGGGAGGGTCAGAGAGAGAGAGGGAGACACAGAATCTGAAGCAGGCTTCAGGCTCTGAGCTGTCAGCACAGAGCCCAATGAGGGGCTCGAACTCATGAACCATTAGATCATGACCTAAGCTGAGGTTGGTTGCTTAACCTACTGAGCCACCCAGGCGCCCCTGAAGACATTTACTTTTATGTGAAAAGTAGGTGCATTAAAGCTTCAGTGGTGGCAGTGTGCAGGAGTGTGATGTGCGTTTATTTATTTGTTTTTAGTTTTTTTAATGCTTATTTATCCTTGAGAGAGAGACAGAGTGAGTGGGGGAGGGGCAGAGAGAGAGAGGGAGACACAGAATCCGAAGTAGGCTCCAGGCTCTGAGCTGTCGGCACAGGGCCCAGTGCAGGGCTTGAACCCATGGGCTGTGAGATTATGACCTGAGCTGAAGTTGAACACTTAACCAACTGGGCCACCCAGGCACCTTGTGTGATGTGCATTTAGATATAAACACATGGCAGACCCCAGGTCTCTCTGGCTCGTGACCCTGTTTACTCCCATCACAGCCCCGGTCACCATCAGGAGCTGTTGTATTCATTTGTCACTCGTTTGGCCTCCTCCCTTCATTCCAGCCATTCCAGTGGCCTGTCTTCAGAGAGGCCATCTCAGGCTTTCTTTCTAAAACTAATGATTTCCCCTGTTTCTTGGCCTCAGAACCCGCAGGGCCATCTGCATCTTCTCACTCAGTCATTTAGTTTCTATCTGGGATCTTTCTCCAGCGGGTGGGATTCCTGTTTGCTGCTCTGTCACCAGGCCCAGAGCTGTAACAGGACCTCAGTAGCTGGTTGGAGAATGAGTGAGACTCTCAGATGGGCTCTCATCCCACTTAGAATGTATGTTTGAACCCCCGCCGTGGCCTGGTGCACGTGTCTCCCCTCCCTTTCTTGTGCATTTCACTGCTCTGCAGCCGTGCCATCCTCCGCTCGGCCAGTTCTCGCTCACCGCCCAGCCTCTGCCCTGCACCCTGACTGCAGAACTCTGCGGGGCAGCCTGTGCATCCCTCAGGCCTCTGCAGATGCCACCTCTCAGTCTTCTGGTTCTAGCTAGAGTCCCCCTGATCCCACGTGTTTTCATGCAGAGTTGAGGGATTGAGATTTTCCAGGGTGCTTGAAGTGCAGAGACGAAAAGCAATCATAAACAAGCAGTGGTAACAGCAGGCTTTCACTGGGCTGTTGATTTGGTTTGAGGAGCTGTTACTATGTTTCATCTCATTCAGTTCCTACCTCCTCAGAGAGAGGCTCTGTTACCACCCCTGCTTTATAGAAGAGGAACTTGAGGCTCAGAGA
This sequence comes from Hyaena hyaena, assembly GCF_003009895.1. Classification (NCBI taxonomy): domain Eukaryota; kingdom Metazoa; phylum Chordata; class Mammalia; order Carnivora; family Hyaenidae; genus Hyaena; species Hyaena hyaena. Next base: position 630,740 of record NW_024081417.1, on the reverse strand, counting down.
CATTAAGTTACCCACCCAAGGTCACACAGCTTTTAAGTAGCTGAAACTCACACATTGTCCACTGACTACCTGAGCCTGTGTTCCCAACCATGGCGGGCTGGGGAGGTCTGAAGATGACAACTAAATTAGTCTGTGTGAGGGGGTAGCGATTTCTCCTGCACGTGGGCTTGGGAACACGGAGGGCAAGAGGGGCATCCCAGACAGAGGGAACCTTGTGGACAGAGGCAGTGAAGAGTGAGTTGTTCCAGGAGGCCTGAGAGGCCCTTGTGATTGCCGTGGGCCCCCCACCTGCTAATGAGTCTCGAGGAGGGGGGATGCGTGGTCATTTGCCCTTCCTCAGGGCAGTCATCACAGACAGTTGGACACTGCTGCCTATGTTCTAATGGCCACAGGGGCACTGTTCTCACCCACTTGGGTTCCCTGGTCCTTACAGTATCCACCTCAGGGACACATGCCGTCAGGGCTCAGGAAGGGAAAACGGACTATCAGTCCATCAGACCATCAGCTCACGGTGGAATCTCGGGGGGGGGGGGGGTCTGAGAGGGCTGGGGCCCTGAGCCGGTATGGGTGGCACCGCCCATGGTGCCATCAGCACCATGATGATGGCGTTTATCTCCATGGCTGTGGAAGGGTTGATAGCAGTAACAAAATGTACAGAGCACTGTCGTGAGCCAGAGACTAGTATTTGCTTTATGAATGTCTTCTCTTGAATTCTCGACCTGATAAAGTGAGAGAATTTTTATTGTGCTGGTGGGAGAAACCTAGGCTGGGAGAAATAAAGCGGCTTCCACAGGTAGGCAGTAGGCAGGTGTTGATTCAGGAGGTTGAATTCAAGCTTGGGAGTGCGCTCCAGATGTGGGGACATTGAATCCCTTTACCACAGCGTGTGAAGCCCTCGTCTGGGGGCAGGCACACGGGGAGGACCAGCTGCCGCCGCCGCCTCTGTTCTCATTGTTGGACTTGTCATCACACGTATTTCCCTGTTCCTCTGACGTCCCAGACCACTTACCATCTACCCCAAGGTCCTTATGAGAATGCCATTGTCTGTGTCATTCTCCACAGCGTCCGCCATGGAAGGCTTCTCTGTCAGCCGTGCCTGCCCACCCCTTATGCCCAGCTCGGCCCTCCGGAGGCCTCAGTCATTCGGGGCTGGGTCTCCGTGCACCTTCACCAGCGACTGAGTTACAAGCTCTGATCCCGCCAATGGCCTCAGTGCACTTAATGCTACTGTATGTGACTTTCCAGGCACCAGTGACCTTCAAGGATGTGGTTGTGACCTTCACCCAGGAGGAGTGGGAATTATTGAACCTGCCCCAGAGGACGCTGTACTGGAAGGTGATGGGGGAGACCTGCAGGCTCCTGCTCTCACTGGGTAAGGCCACCCCCCCCTCGTGTGCAGGGCACTCCAGCCTCCTTGCTTTCTTCCTCTCTCCCGAGGCCTGGCTGGTGCAGAAGGGCTCTGGAGCGGCTGCCGTCCTCCCCACAGGCCCGCCATGTGCAGGGCTCACCTCCTGCGCGCCCTCCCTGTGTCTCCACCAGGAATCACTAGGTGGCGGGAAACCTAGTTCCCCTGCAGACGGAAGTGAGTGCCTGGCAGAGCCCAGGGCCGGGATGTGCTGAGAATGGGTTCAGGACGTGGGAGGAAGCGCGGTTGTCCCAGCCCCGGGCTCTCGTTCATTCATTCGTTCGTTCGGGCTTCTCTCTGGGTGCGCACGCGCCACTGTCTCCACAGCAGCTTTGGTGGGAGTGCGCACCTCGGTCCTTCCCGCGTGAGCCCCTTGGATTTCTTGTCTCCACTCTCATCTGTGGGTTTGTGTCCTGCCTTTGGTGCGTAGGTGTTTGCGTGGCAGGAAGCAGCCACTGGAGCCCACACTCGCCTCAGCTTCTCAGCCCAGCACCTCGCACAGGCTCCTCCTGGAGCACCTATTAAAGATTCCCCTGAGAATCCCCCGAGAGGTTGCTGACTGGGCCAGCCGCATGGCTCAGGTGACCCCACAGCATGTTAGCGGGGTCGTGGGCTGATTCTCCAAGAAGGGGAGATTGAGGCGGGGCTCAGCGATGTTTGCCCTCTGCGTCGCCCACCATTTTTATAAATAGCACAATCTCAGGGAAACGGTTGCTTTGGCTTAGACCATCCTTTGCTGAGGCGTGGGCCACACTGCACTGGGATGGCAGACGGTTTTAGAGACGCACAGATGCGTCACCAGGAAGATGTGTCAGTTCCTGCTGTTACTAATGCTGAGTCGTACATGCCTGTCACAACTGCCACCAGTGTCCATTTTCAGCAGAGGAAGCAGCCTCCAGCTCGTATCCCTGAGCAGGCCCACCAAGGAGCTCGCGGGGACTTGTTACCGTTATTTTTATTTCATTATTTTGTTTTGATTGTAACCTTTCATTTGTGACAAGGAGCAAACAACTTACTATGATTAGTTTAATCCACTTATATGTTATTCAGTGATCTTATCATATACCTGATATTATTATTTCAGTGCCCAGACATGGGTGTGTAACGTGTGTAAAATACACAGGATGAAGTATCCAGCCCAGTGCATGTTTTATTCACATACCTACCAGTGTGACTTCCACTAGGCGGCCTTTGCAGCGTTCCCAGCCCCCAGCAGGCTCTCCTGCCCCACCGTGTAAAGAAAAGACCTCCACTGCGGGGCGTTTGTCAGGAAGCCAAAATGTTAAAACTTAACCTTAATGTAAAAGATGGCCCTTAATGGTCGGATGCCATCCTCTGCCCTCCTTTGTGGTAAAAGCCCTTTCCTTTGTGACATGACACGGAGAGGAGAGGAGACGCTGGTTGATATCGGGGTAAATATCCTCATTTACGCAGGTCACTGTGTGAGTTTCCTTACGTTCCTGCAACGCGCCGCAGTCTGGGAATCACCAGGTCAGCACCTCCCACCGTCCCCTGGCTCCCGACAGTTAAATCCTCCCAGTGACATCCCCCCTCCCACTTGAGCGACCCACTCTCTCCCAGCTGCTGGCCCATGGGAGGCCCAGGAGCCATTTTGCCCCCAGTGTAGTACTGAGCAGGCTGGGCTTTGGACCCAGTGGCCTGGTGTCAAATCCCAGCTTGGCTTCCTGTGGACTGCGGCAAGTTACCGAGGCTGACCGCTCGTTCACCCTTTTCTTCCCCTCTCTTCTGACTGAGTGACCCGCCTAAGTCACCTGTCTTTGTCACACAGCCAATGATGAGGGTACCATTTGCAGATTGACAGAGACCAGGGCTTTCATCATTCTCTGGACACCGGAATCACCCCGGGAGCGTGGAAAACTCCTGACGCCCAGGCCTCACTCCAGAGTTCTGGTTTGAACCGACCTGTGGTGAGAACCAGGCCTCTCCTGTAGAGACACAGGCAGGGTGAGACCCACGGACTCAGAGTCATTAGGACACAGCTGCTCTGGAATCCCATGTAAGCTTCTTGTTGGGCCCTCCCTGTGGGCACCAGTTTTAGTGAACAGCCCTACCATCTGAGTTGAAGAGGCCAGAAAACAACCGCTCACACCTATTTGCATCAGACCCCGCGTGCAGCCGTCCCAGGGCCCGCCCCTGTTGCATTGCCCTGGTCTCCTGCGTCCTTCCCCGCCGTCCCCTCCCTGAGCTCCAGCCTGGGCACCCTGGTCCGCCTGTCTTGTCCTCTCGCATCTACACGCTGCTGAGAGCTGTGGTCTCCCCATGTGCTTGTGCCTCTGCCCAGGTGTCCCCTGCACCAGCTCTCCCAGCCACTCCCCCGATTCCAAGCCGTCACCCACCCTCAGTCACCGAGGCCTCAGCCCACGGCCAGATTCGTGTCGGAAATAAAGACTTCTTCTTGCTTCTCAGCCCCTCCAGACTCATCCGCATCTGATTGCTGCTTGCAGCTTCTGTTCTCACCTCCGAGGAAGTGGTCTCACCCTCAGCCATGACCAGCTCCAGCACCAGGGACTGGGTCACACCCTCTTCTGCCTTGGGAACTCTTTTAACTCGAGAATTGACTCTGATGGGTATGACTATCTGTACAACCAACTTTTTAGAGGAGATGTTTCATTCTTGGGAGATATGTCTACACTGAACTTCGTGTATCCCCTTCTCCCTCCCTTCCTCTCTCCCTCTCTCCTTGCCATCCTTCCTACTTCCATCCCTCCCTCCCACCCTCCCACCATCCCTCCCTCCCTTTCTTTCTCTGGAGTAATTTACACATATTGACGTGCATGAATCTTAAGGATTTAACTTGATGAGTTTTTGCACATGAATAAATCCAAGTGACCATTCAGGTCAAGATACAGATCTTAGGAGGTGCCTCGTAAGCCCCACTAGTCTGTATCCCCTCCTATAAAGGTAACTGCCAATACTTGAACACCATCGATGAGTTTCCCTTCTTGAATGGATATAAATGGAGCCTCATGTATGTTTTTTGCCTCTCTCTGTTGACCGTCAGTATGTCTGTGAGATTCATTCGTATGGAGGCAAATGTTTGGAGTTTGACATTTCCATACTTTGTAATATCCCACTGTAGTTGTATAGTGCGGTCTATGTCTTCTCGTGTTGATGGACATTTGGGGTGGGGGTGTTATGAACATCACTGCTGTGAGTAGTTCTGTTGGGCATATACCCAGGATTGGACTGGCCTGGACATGGGGTAGGTGTATATTCAGGTCTGAGAGAAACTGCCAGACAGTTTCAGCATGATTGATCGGCTCACACACCGCCAGCCCTGTGTGTGTGTTTCCGTTGCTCCACATTCTCATCCATGCTTGGTGTCATCTCATTACTCTTTGTGGCACCTTAGAGGGAACTCCCAGGACCACAGCACTGAAACTGATGTGCTTCTTTCTGACCCCCATATGTCTAGCACGGAGATCCCCTTTTTTTCTACTTCACATTTACTGTTCATTACTTGTTCTCTGGGAGGTTATGTCATCACAAGATCCATTTCCTCGTGGGTGTGGGGGTGTTTAGGTTTTCTGTTTACTCTTGTCTCAGTTTTGGTGTGTTGTGTCTTTCAGTCAGTCTACTTCATCGGAATGTTTGAGCCAGTACTTTTTAAAATCATTTTATCGTGTGTGTGTGTGTGTGTGTGTGTGTGTGTGTGTGTACATACCTGGACAATATATTGTGTAGGTCTTTTGTTCATACTGTATTAAAAAGGTAATCTAGAGTGGGTAGTTCAGTCAGTTAAAAGTCCAACCCTTGATTTTGTGTTCAGGTTATGATCTCGTGGTTGTGCGCTTGAGCCCCGAGTTGGGCTCTGCATTGGCTGGGTATTCAGCCTGCTTAAAACTCTCTCCCTTTCTCTCTGCCCCTCCCCTGCTTGTGTGCTTGCACACATGCGCTCTATCAAAAAAAAATAAAAGGGTATTCTATAGTCATCTGGGACTGGCTTTTTTTTATTCAGTATTATGTTACTAGTATCTACAATATATGTTTATATATTATATGTTATAATATATTACACATTATATATTATATATAGCTGTAGTTCACCCATGTTCTTTGGCTGGGAAATATCCTCTTGCATGAATATTCCACAAAGTATTTGTTCTTTTAGACATTTACTTTTTTCCAGCTCTTCACTCTTGCACACAGTGCTGCCATGAAAATTTTCATGTACATGTCCTCGTGCACATGTGTGTGAGTTTCTCATGATAATGTTCCTGGGAGTGGAATTTTGGGTGACTAGAGACTTAGCAAATTAAGGTGGCACCCAGTTGTTTTCTTAAGTGGTTATAATAATTTTCACTTCTGCCAGCAATATCTGAGAGATTGCATGGATCTGTATCCTCTCCAATATTTGATAATTTGATATTACCAGGCTCCTTAATTCTTGTCAGTCCAATGAGTATAAAAAGTATCTGAGTGTAGTTTTGTTTTGCAGCCCTTCATTACTAAGAAGGTTGAGTGACACTCCCATTTGTTTAGTGGCTATGTATTTGTCTTTTATTAATGTCAGTTTATGATTTTTTTTTTTTACTGATTTTTCTATGAAGATGGTTGCTCTTCTCTTTTTGATTTATTAGATTTTTTTTTAATATTCCTGATCCTAATCTTTACCCATCCGGTGGACTGCAGTTATATTCTGTTAAGAGTTTAGCTTTTTTGGGGGCGCCTGGGTGGCTTAGTCGGTTAAGCGTCCGACTTTTGCTTAGGTCATGATCTCGCGGATCGTGGGTTCGAGCCCCGCGTCGGGCTCTGTGCTGACTGCCAGCTCAGAGCCTGGAGCCTGTTTCAGTCTGTGACTCCCTCTCTCTCTGACCCTCCCCTGCTCACGCTGTCTCTCTCTCTCCTAGAAATAAATAAAACTTAACGTTAAAAAAAAAAAAAAAGAGTTTAGCTTTTTTTTTTTTTTTAATGTTTTATTTTATTTCTGAGAGAGAAACAGTGTGAGCAGGGGAGGATCAGAACGAGAGGGAGACACAGAATCTGAGGCAGGCTCCAGGCTCTGAGCTAGCTGTCAGCATAGAGCCCGACGCAGGGCTCGAACCCATGAACCGTGAGATCGTGACCTGAGCTGAAGTCAGACGCCCGACCAACTGAGCCACCCAGGTGCCCCAAATTTAGCTTTTTAAAAATTTTCTTTGAAGGATTTTTGAGTGAAAGAAATTCATGTTTTGTTTACTCAGAGCAGTTTATCTTTTGTTTTACGATTACTGCTTTTCATGTCTTTCTAGGAAATTTCTCTACATCAAGGTCAAAGACATACTCATTTTCTTTTGCTTACTAATCTGGAATTAATTATGTATACGATATGTGGCAGAAAGGTAATGACTTTTTCTGGATGTGGGAAACCAGTTTCCTATCGCATTTGTTGTACGGTCCCTTCTGTTCTCAGGGATCTGCTGTGTCCCCTCTATAGTGTGTGAAAGCTGTGTCTGTTCGTGAGTCTGTTTCTGAGCACTTTTACTTCCTTTTGCCAGTTGTTCTTCGGTCTGTACTTTCATCATAACCCTAGGACTGGGAGGCAAGCCCCATCGCCTTATTTTTTTTTTTCCAGTGATATTCTTGGCCCTTAATTCTCCCATGTAAATTCTAGTCATGGAAAATCATGTTATCTGGAGTTGTAATCAACTTAGTGATAGATCTGAGAAGAATTTACAACTTTGTTATTAATTTCTCCATTTGTATGGATCTTTTTAATATCTTTTTAAATTTTTTTTAATGTTTTAGGGGCGCCTGGGTGGCTTAGTGGGTTAAGCGTCCGACTTTCGCTTAGGTCATGATTTCGCGTTTCGTGGGTTCGAGCCCCGCATCGGGCTCTGTGCTGACTGCCAGCTCGGAGCCTGGAGCCTGTTTCAGCCTGTGACTCCCTCTCTCTCTGACCCTCCCCTGCTCACGCTGTCTCTCTCTCTCTCTCTCTCTCCTAGAAATAAATAAAACATATTAAAAAAAATTTTTTTTAATATGTTTTATTTATTTTTGAGAGAGAGAGACAGAGCATGAGGGGGGTAGGGGCAGAGAGTCGGAGACATACAGAATCCAAAGCAGGCTCCAGGCTCTGAGCTGTCAGCACAGAGCCCGACACGGGACTCGAACTCACGAACCTGAGAGTATGACCTGAGCCAAAGTCGGAGTCTCAACCGACTGAGCCACCCAGGTGCCCCAGATCTTTTTAATATCTTGAAATAATGTTTCAGATTTCTCTACTAGCTCTCTTCCATTTTTTAGTCCCCTCACCATCCCTCACACGCAGAATTAATGTGTTCCTCCAAGTCCTCCTCACCTTTAGCCCTGTGGGCACTGTGCTGGGAGTGGTGAAGGCTGTCCTTACTCTCACCGTGCCAGACTCTGGAGTCGGCACCCTCTTTGTGGCCCCGCCCGCATCTCTGCCATCCTCTCATGCCCTGCACCTCCCTAGGCATCAGCATTCTCTCTCGAGTCTCTCTGGTGCTCTCTGCCTCCTTCGGGTGCAGCGCCCTCTCACTTTCTACGTGTGCGGCTCCTGCTTCTTTATGACTCACATCTCAAGATGCCTCCCAATTGCCTCTCCCTCTCATTTGGTCTCTCATTTGGACGTAACACCGTGTGACATCCTTTCTTAGAACAAACATAGCACGTGGTGGTGTCATCATTTCTCTCCCCTCTAGATAGAGAGGAAGGGATTCCACTCTGGACCCTGCCCCTAATTCTCCTCCAGGTTGTCCCTTTGAGGGTGTCAAGAACCCAAGGACCAGCAAAAAATCAGAAACAAACCTGAGTTTCAGAGATGTGAACAGTTCAGGGGCACTGTTTTCCCACCAGCTGGGTGATCGTGTTTCTTTATGTTGCCATGCTAACGGGCCTCTTTTGTGTATTGGATTCTCTTCAGGTGGTGAAGCAAAAACCAAGACCACAGAGCCTTCTGCCCCTCCACTAGCCATGTTCAAAGGATGCTTACCTCACAGGCTACTGACTCAGCAAGACTCTGGCATTTCCGTGTTGGGAGAAGCCAGGGAACAAGAAGGATCCTCAGAAAAACAGAGAGGGCCCGTGAAGACAGGGATAGTCCCCTTCAAGGAGACCCTCCCTGGAGAGATGAACCCCGAGTGTGGTCATTTGGGAACAGGTGAAAGCGTATCCACACAGGACTTACAAGAGCGAGTCTCTGCAGGAGATGTTCTCCGTGAGTATGGATCACGTGGCTCGAGGAAAGACCCCTCGATTCATGGAGGGAAGAACTACAAGTGCAAGGAATGTGGGAAAGGATTTAAGAAGAATCACTTCCTTCTCCGACATCAGTGGAGTCACACTAAAGTAAAACACTACACGTGCAAAAAGTGCGGGAAGGCCTTTCTCAGGAAGGCAGAACTCACCGGACACTACCGTATTCACATTGAGAAGAAGCTGTACAAGTGCATCAGGTGTGAGAAGGCCTTCAGTCGCAGGTCACACCTCACAGAGCACCAGCGGGTCCACACCGGAGAGAAGCCCTTTGTGTGCGTCGAGTGCAGGAAAACCTTCAGCCGCAGGTCACACCTCACGGAACACTGGCGGATTCACAGTGGAGAGAAGCCATATATGTGTAGCGAGTGCGGAAAGGCCTTTGCCCGCCACTCTGATTTTGTTCGGCATAATAGGACCCACACTGGGGAAAAGCCCTTTGAGTGCAAAGAGTGTGGGAAGGCCTTTTGCAACAGCTTCTCTGTAACTCGACACATGAGGTGTCATTCTCAGGAGAAGCTCTTTGAGTGCGGCGAGTGCGGCAAGACCTACAGCTACCGCTCAACCCTCACCACTCATCAAAAGATCCACAGTGGAGTAAAGGCCTATAAGTGTAAGAGATGTGGGAAGGCCTTTTACCAGAAGAGGGGCCTCAATCAACATCAGAGAACTCATACTGAGTTCCAGAAGAGACCTTTTTAAGGTAACGATTATGGCAGAAGGAGAGTATGACCAGAAGGAGAGTGTTACTTGGCATCCGAGAGTTCGGACCCGAGGCTTCCCTGGGTACATGTCCTCCTTCGTGTCCCCGGCTCCTGCTGGGACTGTGGCATCACCTTTACCTGTGGCTGAGCCCTGGTGCTTCAGAGACTGGAGGCCAGGTTCCCCCAAACGACTTGGTTCTCAGGAGAGGGACCTTCTTCCACACCTGAGAGTGCTTTGCCATCAAGTGGCCGGCAAAGAGGCCTGGGCCTGTTTGTCCCAAAGCACAAATGATACGCTTTGCAGTGGATGAAGGGCCCTCTCCCTTCATTGTCCACATCTCCCCATCGAACTTTCTGTGTTCACGGGGGCCTGCTGTGCTCTTGCTGGTGTGATGGGCAGGAGTCATGAGAACCCCATCCTTCATGCCCATTACCCTGCACGGGGCCTGGTGTCATGGAGATACATGGTGACTGAGACATGGGCCTTGCTGTCTAGAAGGGAAACTCATGATAACACAGAGGTGTGGTTTAGCCCCTCTGATGCTATGACAGCAATGTGCCTCTGGGCCCCGTGTGACATAATGAAGATCAAGGTCAAAACTTCGGCAAGGAGAACACATGTCCATTGGGAAGAGTGGTCCAGTGGCTAAGGTTTCGGACCCTCAGGACTATTGAATTCCAGCACTTCTCAGCTCTGCCCATCACCGTCTGGGTGACCTTGGTTATATCCTCTTCCCCAGGCCTCTCTTGTTAATAAAAGTGGGAAGATATATGTGTTAAACTGTAAAGCATGGGCAGAGGAACAGATAGTCTACAAAGGGTGATATCATGCTTACCCATGAGGAATGGAGGAGCCTCAGCCATGTTCGAAGAAGAGAAAGAGCATTTCTGGCAAAGGGAAGAGCATGTGCCGAGACCCTGAGGCAGGCAAGAGCTGGCCTTGTTAGAGGAAATAGCTGAAGGCCAGTGTGTCTGGAGGAAATGGGTAGTGGACAGTGAGTTGGAAGAACAGGGCCAGATGCACAGTGTTGGGAGGCTGAGGAAGGGATTCATCAGGGCAGCAGCATGTTCTTGTCTCTAAATTTCCCCTTGGCTGCTGTGTAGAGGGTGAACTGAGGAATGAAGAATTGATGTGGGGGAGAGAGATGAGGCCACTGTATCTCAGGAGTTATTGGCAGTTGCCTGACTCAGGATGGTGGCATTGGAGTCGGTGGGGAGAGGATGACTTAGGACGTGTTAGGAGGCAGAGCCCACAGGATGTGTACATAATTGGGATGATGCGTGAGCCCCAAGGAATGACTTTCCCTCCTCGGTCCTCAAGAGAAAGCCCTCTGGATCCGTGGCAATGTGACATGGGCCTGTGCTTGTGTTCCAGTTTTTCAGTCAGCACCTAGTGTGTTGAGTGAGCAAGTGAAGCTTAAGACTTTCTTGGATGGAAAACTGGCAGGACTCCTTGTCCCTGTGGTGGTCATGTGGGCAGCAAACTTGCCATGGCCTTATTTCTCTGATGTAGGGGCCCTGGGTTGGTGAATTTGCACAGGAAGCCATGCAGGGCAGTGAAGATGCCTACCTGCCATGGGCACCATTCTCAGCTGTGCTGCTTACCAGTGGCCAGGACTTGGCACTTAGGAATTTGGGGGGTTCTTGTTTTCCTCCTCTGTAAGCTGGGTGATCTTCTAAGCCTCAGCCTCATCATCTGTGAAAAAGAGAGTGTTGACTGATGCACATCAGCAGGTTAAAGGATAGTGTTGTAAAGTACCTGGTGTCAGCTTTGTGGATATTCTTAAATGTTCGCTATTGTTAAAATTGTTTCCACTAATGTGTTACCCCTTTGTGCCACCCTGTTCTTTTCTCAGTGGGAGATGTGCTGATGGGATTTGCTGGTAAAAATATACTGCGGTCCCGAGGACATCTCAGCTGATTTTAGGTCTTAAGAAACTTGTTACTAGGGGCGCCCGGGTGGCTTAGTCGGTTAAGCGTCCAACTTTCACTTAGGTCATGATCTCGCAGTTCACGGGTTCAGGCCCCACGTCGGGCTCTGTGCTGACTGCCAGCTCAGAGCCTGGAGCCTGTTTCAGTCTGTGACTCCCTCTCTCTCTGACCCTCCCCTGTTCACGCTGTCTCTCTCTCTCTCCCCTAAGAAATAAATTAAAAAAAAAAAAAGAAACTTGTTACTATATTCTGGTGGCCCTCGGCATAAGGTCTTGGTTCCCCACCAACCAAAGCCAGGACACTGTTTTCCCCGTGGTTTCTTTTCCTGGTGGAGATGGGGTGGCTCCGGATGCCACAGAATGTTAGTTGTGCTTTAATGGAAATTCAAAACCTGCACTTGAAAGTTATTGGTGAAAATTTAAGTGCCTTGTGAAGGGAGATTTGAACCATCTAAAAGTACTGACTGATGGAGTGCCTGGCCAGCTCAGTTGGAAGAGCATGCAGTTGGGGTCCTGAGTTCAAGCCCATGTTGGGTGTAGAGATTACTTAAATAAATAAAGTTAAAAAAAAAAAGACTGCGAATTTAATTTATCTTATGGTTAATGTAATATTTGATATATTTGGGATTAATATATCCTCTTATTATATGGCTTTCTTTGCTTCCCTTGTTCTTTTCCTGGTCCTTTAAAAAAAAAACTATTATAATCCAGATTTTTTAAAGAAATTCTAGTTTAAAAACATATTCTCTTTGTTCTTATTTAAGCTAAAATTTACAAACACTTAAAACAGTAGAGGACAGAGTTATAAATACTTTCTGTCTTCCCAGGCCATAGAAGGGACTTAGAAGATGAACTAGCATGTTCTATCTCAGTATATGTGTTGAGATTATGCATGTTAATTCCATCAGTCTACCTCCACAAGAAAACGTTATTCTTGTTTACGGTGAGTAAGGAGCAGATGCATATGCATTCTACTCTTGAGTCCTCATTCCTTCTGGTAATTGTGAATATTTCACGTGATACTGCTTTCCAACGTTCTTAAATATAACCGTTAGGATTTCATTTTATGTGTGTTAATCTTCTATTCATTTTTGGCTTGAAATAGTATTATTTTGTACTCTTGCTTGAAAGACAATTTTGCCATATATAGAAATCTAGGTTGGCATGGATGTTTTCATCAGCCGATCCTTGAAGAGGTCTTTCCACTTTGTTCCAGAACCGTAAGTATATGGGGAGTGATTGGCAACATGTATACCTCGTGTATGGTCTTTTAAAAAAAAAAGTTTGTTTTTGAGAGACAGTGGTGGAGGGGAAGACAGAGAAGGAGACTGAGAACCCGAAGTAGGCTTAGCACTGTCAGCACGGAGCCTGATCTGGGGCTCAAACTCACGGACCGTGAGACCGTGACCTGAGCCAAAGTGGGATGCTTAACCGAATGAGCCACCCAGGCGCCCCTATTTTGTGTCTGGTCTTAAGAATAGAAATATTAGGGAGTGCCTGGGATACAGGCAGAGATTTTGTTTTCATTGTGTTTTCTCTTCTGTGCTCCTCCACAGGGATAGCTTCTCCAGCCTCCGTGAATTTAGTCTGCACACACCTCACCGGGATTTAGCGCTCTCTTGAGAGCCGAGGTTCGGGCGTGGACTGAGGGTGCGATGGGGCGCTCTGGTAGATGCATTTTTTTTTTAATTTTTTTAATGTTTTATTTATTTCTAGGAGAGAGAGAGAGAGAGACTGAGTAAGCAGGGCAGGGTCAGAGAGAGAGGGAGCGACAGACTCTGAAACAGGCTCCAGGCTCCGAGCTGGCAGTCAGCACAGAGGCCGACGCGGGGCTCGAACCCACGAACCGCGAGATCATGACCTAAGCGAAAGTCGGACGCTCAACCGACTAAGCCACCCAGGGGCCCCGGTAGATGCATTTTTAACATAGTTCGTGTGATGCTAATGCTACTGGTTTGGGAACCACTGGATTAGAGCACAATTTAATGTTAGTACACAATGATGCTGCAAGCAAGTAATTATCTTTTTATCACCTAATTTAAAACTTTTAAATTATTTTTTATATAGTATTGTTAACCATAGTCACCATGCTGCATATTTCATCCCCAGGACTTACTTTATTGTATGGTTTTTAATTATGTTTTTTTCCTGGAAGGCTGAGGAGGCTTGCATAAGGCCACAGAAGTAGAAGTCTCCTATCACAGCTCTTCCAGGATGGGGCTTCTCCCAGGGTGGCCACAGAAATCTGGGCCTGGTCCCGGTCTTTGGAGACCTTATTTCCCAGGGTCCCTTGTGGGGCTGTTTTACCAACTTCATGGAGAAGGAGAACGGCCCATCCCAAGCTGGCGATGTGCAGGACAGAAACGGTATTACCCAGAAGGCTGTGCCTTGGCGCGTGGGCAGTAGGGATTCATCCAATAACAACACAGGAGAGCGGCATTTCCTGCGGAAGTGGGGGGTGACACTTCCCAAGATGTCATAGAGGCTGTGGCTGGTCTTTCCATGTGGGCTGGTGGAGGGAAGAAGGAAGGGGAGGAGAATAGGACTCATCTCTGTGCCTTTGTTGAGCTGTGGCCCTCACCTGACCACGCAGTCTCCCGGACCTGCCCTGGCCTGCCTTCCTCCAGGTGCCTGGAGGCAACACCCTGTGCCTTGTGTGCCTTCCTGTTTCTGGGACCTATTAGGGTGAAGTAATGGTTTCCAGGAACAAGAACTGGCATGAACATAGGTTTGGATGTGGTACTGAACTGGGGATGTTTCGCGACTCAGATCCACGCTCTGCCCGTGGTGACAGGAGAGCAGATGGACAGGAATCAGCTGTGGAATGGCCGGTGAGGAGCTGGATCTCTATTCTGAAGGTGATGGGAGCCATGGAAGATTTAGAGCTATGGAAGGAGGTCCTCTGACTATAATTTACAGGCTCCTTACGTCTGTACAGAGGAAAATCGACTGTGGAGATGCAGGTTGTTTCCCTAGCATTGACCCAGCCTGTTTTTCTTCTGACAAAACCCAATGATTCATATTTACTTTTTTTCATCTTACTTTCTTCCTGGATTTGATTTGCTATATACTTTATTACTGATTCTATTCCCCTGTGTTAATTAGGTCTCTGCTTCTGTAATTATTTTGTTTCTCGTCCTCATGAGGTTAATATCAGTGGTGTGTTGGCCTCTTTTTTCTTTTTGTACCTTCTCAAAATCATTTCATTTTTTTAATGTCTTCGTATTGCACACTACTGCATAGGATAGTATGACACATGGAAAGCACAGGTCCTGATGTGGAGAAAGTTTTATTTGGGTGACAGCCAATCTTAAGCAAACCAAACAATTAGATAATTGCACAGATATGAATCATATACTACTGTAAACCTTAAGCAAGTACACTATGACTTAGTAAGAACATTTGAAGGTCATAGTCATGTTTTGTCTGATAGACTCCTAATTCTTCATATTTTGTTGCTATTTTAAATAGCATATTTTATTTTAAATACATTTTTAAAGTCTTTGTTTTTGGTATACAGAATTTTCTGTATTCAATATATGTGTTAATTATAATTAATATAATATATAATATAATAATTATAATATGTGTAGCCAGTAAGCGTGCTGATTTTGCTTAACTATAATTGCTTTTATTTTCTCATTTTCAGTGTAGACAATCATTACCAATGAGTAATTACCTTATTCTTTCTTATATTTATTGGGATATAATTGACATTATTTCAGGTGTGCAACATAATGACTTTATATTTGTATATATAAAGTCTTAGCACCTTTCAAATATGCAATATAGTATTAACTGTAGTCACCATTGCAGTACCTTACGTCCTCTTGACTTATTTATTGTATAATTGGAGGATTGTACCTTTTGACTCTCTCCCATTTGCCTACCCTCCCAACAACCCCTACCTCAAGGCAACCACCAATGTATGTATTTATGAGTTCATTATTTTTTAAAAATTCCACATGTAAGTGAGATCATATGGTATTTGTCTTTATGATTTATTTCACTTAGCACAATACACTCAAAGTATCCATTCTGTTGCAAATGGCAAACTTTCCTTCTTTTTAATGGCTGAATACTATTCCATTGTATATACACACCACATATTTATCCATCCATCAGTGGACAGTTTGTTTCCACATCTTCACTATTGTAAATAATGCTTCCATGAACATAGGGTTGCATGTATCTTTCCAAATTGGTGTTTTCATTTTCTTCAGGTAAATACTCAGCAGTGGAATTGCTGCATTTTTTTTAGGAACTTCCATACTGTTTTCCATAGTGGCTGTACCAGTTCATATTCCTACCAACAGTGCACAGGATTCCCTTTTCTCCATATTCTCACCAACACTTGTTATTTCTTGTCTATTTTATAACAGCCATCCCAGCAGGTGAGGGAATATCTTATTGTGGTTTTGATTTGCATTTCCCTGCCCCTGATGATGAAAGATGTTGAGCCTCTAGGTCTTTTTTGGAAAAATGTCTATTCACATCTGCCCATTTTTTTAATTGGATTGTTTTGGGGTTTTTTTCATTGTTGAGTTGTAGGAGTCCTTTATGTATTTTCCATACTAACCCCTTATCAAATATATGATTTGCAAATATCTTCTCCCATTTAGTAGATTGCCTTTTCACTGAGTTGATGCTTTCCTTTGCTGTGCAGAAGCTTTGTAGCTTTATGTAGTTGCATCTGTTTATTTTTGCTTTTGTTCTCTTGCTTTTGGAGTCTGGTCAAAAATATCATCATCAAGACCGATGTCAAGGAGCTTACCATCTATGCTTTCTTCTAGGAGTTTTATGGTTTGAGGTATTACGGTCAAGTCTTTAATTCATTTTGAGTTAACTTTTATGTATCATGGAAGATAGTGATCCAGTTTTACTCTTTTGCATGTGGCTGTTCAGTTTTTTCACTGTATATCCTTGTTTCCTTTGTTGTAAATTAATTGACCGTTTATTTCTGGCCTCCGTTCTCTTCCACTCATCTATGTGTCTTTTTATGTCTCTACAATACTGTTTTGATTACTATAGCTTTGTAATAGTTTGGTATCAGGGAGCATCATGCCTCCAGCTTTGTTTTTCTTTCTCAAGATTGCTTTGTCTATTTGGGATCTTTTGTGGTTCCATACCCATTTTAGGATTGTTCTAATTCTGTGGAAAATGCATTGAAATGTTTACAGGGATTGCATTGAATCTGTAGATTGCTTTGGGTAATATGGACAGTTTAACAGCATTATTTTTTCTAATCCATGAGCACAGACTATCTTTCCATTTATTTGTGTCGTCTTCAATTTCTCTCATCAAAGCCCTATATAGTAATCAGTGTACAGGTCTTTTACTGCCTTGGTTAAGTTTATTCCTAAGTGTTTTATTCTTTTTGATGCAATTATAAATGGAATTGCTTTTTAAATTCCTTTCTATTTGTTGTTAGTGTATAAAAACACAACATATTTTTGTTTGTTGATTTTGTACTTTACTGAAATTTAACAAATTTGAGCTTGTTTATTCTAACAGTTTTTTAATGGAGTTTTCAGGATTTAAAATGTTTATTTTTGAGAGAGAGAGAGAGAGAGAGAGAGAGAGACACCAAGTGTGAGCAGGGAGGGGCAGAGAGAGAGGAGCACAGAGGATCTGAAGCAGGTCTGTGCCAACAGCAGAGAGCCTATTGCGGGGTCTGGACTCATGAACCCAAGCCAAAGTCAGACACTTTATCAACCAAGCCACCCAGGCGCCCCTCAGGATTTTTTAATGAATAAAATCATGTGGTCAGCAAATAGTGACAGTTTTATTTCTTCCTCTGTAATTTGGATGCCTTTTACTTCTTTTCCCTGTCTGATTGCTCTGGCTAGGATTTACAATGCTATGTTGAGTAAAAGTGCCGAGAGTGGGCCTTCTTTTTCCTGACATTAAAGGAAAAGCTTTCGGCTTTCACTATTAAGTATGATAGCAGTGGACTTGTCATATATGGCTTTTATCACATTGAGGTATATTTCATTTATACCCACCTTGTTGAGCTTTTATCATAAATGATGTTGAATTTTGTCAAATGCTATTTTTGTGTCTATTGAGATGATCATATGATTTTTGTCCTTCATTTTGTTAATGTGTATCACACTGATTTGCTGGTGTTCAATTATCTTTACATTCCTCGAATAAATCCCACTTGGCCATATTATATTAATAACATATTGAATTTGTTTTGCTAATATTTTAAGGATTTTTTGCACCTAGGTTCATCAGTGATGTTGGCCTGTAATTTTCTTTTCCATGTAGTAGTCTGGTTTTCATAGCAGAGTGAAACTGGACTCATAAAAGGAGTTTGGAAGCATTCCCTCCTCCTCATTGTTTTGGAAGGGTTTGAGAAGGATAGGTATTGAATCTTCTTTGAATGTTTGGTAGAATTTGTCTTGCCACTTTTAACGTTTTTTCTTCATCACTGTATTTTGCCATTTTAATTATAATATGTCTTGGTATGGATCTACTTTTGTTGATTTTGTTGGGGGAGGGGGGAGCCTGTATGTCTCCTGGATCTGGGTATTTCTTTGCTCATATTAGGGAATTTTCCAGCTATTAATATCTTCAAATAATTTTTCTGCCCTCTTTTCTCCTTTCTCCTCCTCCTCCCATGCAATTAATACATTTGAGAGAGTAACTGAGTTCTCTTGAGATTATTCTCATTTTACATAATTCTTTTTTTTTCTCTTTTCATCTTGATTACTTTCCATTACTCTTCTAGGTGGTTAATTCCTTCTTCTGCTTCTTCCAGCCTGCTGTTCATTGCATTAAGCATGTTTCTAATCTCATTTATTGCACTCTTCATTTCTGATTAGTTCTCTTTTCATCACTATATTAAGGGTCTCCCTGATGTCTTCCACTCTTTTCTCAAGTCCAGTAAGTATCCTTATGATCATTGCTTTAAATATTCCATCAGACATGTTACTTATATCCGTTTCATTTAGATCTCTGTCTGTGGCCTTATCCTATTCCATTTGGGACCTCTTCTCATTTTAGGTCTCTGTGCCTATTTCTGTATGTTAGGAAAGTCAACTAGGTCTCCTGCTCTTGAGGGCTTTATAAGTAAGAGGTCTTGTAGTGCCCGCCATGTAGTGTCCCCTTTCCGCCCAGGGCCTGGCACTCCTGAGAGGGTTTCTAATACGTGCTGCATGTGTTCTGCTGTTTTGTCTTGGATGCTTTCTCCTTTCGGCCAGTCACCTGCAGAGGCTCTTTGCCTGTTGTGGGTAATGTTTTATCCTTGGTCCGAATGTAGCACATGTTAACTAGATGTGCTCTGGTATGCCTGTGAAATGAGACCTGTCACCTCTGTCACTGTAACGGAGGACCTGCAGAACTCTCAGGTTGGGAGATGCAGTATTGGCTGGGATGTGGGCCAGTCTTCTGAGGGAGGGGAGCTCACTCTACTGGGATTGAGGCAAACATGACCAGGAAGGGTGGTTCTACCAGAGCATGGGGGGTGCTGGCTTGGTGTGAGCAAGATAGGCAGCAAGTGAGCAAGTGTCTGTGCTACACTGGTTCCCGCAGGTGGCCCTGTGTTTATGCTGAGGGGCAGGGGAGGGAAATGGTGCCTACCAGTTCCCTTCTTCCTGCAGGGGTCTCTCCGTGAATTCTGCCTCTCTGAGATACACTCCAAGATGGGCAAATGACCTCCCCACTGTGTGCCCCAGGCACTCTTCAGATCACTGTTTCCATGCTGTATTCCACAGGCTCTTTGCCCTGCCTTCTCTCCAAAAGCAGCCTCAAGGCCCCAGGTCTCTATTTGATCCAAGCCTCTGAACTTTAGAACTCCGGGCTTACAAAACTCATGAAATTTGGCCCCTCTTGCTTTCCAAGCGAGTTGCTATGGGGATTCATTTTCCCTGTGTTTTCTTGTGTGCCAGTTTGTCTCTTGCCCGTCTCTGTGACCATGGTTCTCTCCCTCCAAATGTCGGCCACGATCCATTTCTCTCCCAAACCACGTCTCCACACTTCCTAACCTTCTTTGATGGGCCTCTTTTCTGTCTTTAGTTGTGGAGTTTGTTCTGCCTTCAGGTTGATTTCTGGGGTATTTAGGATAGTCTGAAATTTAGTTGTATTCATGGGACAAGGCGAGCCTAGAGTCCTCCTACTGTGCCGCCATCATCCTCCCCAACCCCCAAATGTTTTTGTTAAGGCTTTGCTGTATCTATGTTGATGTGGGTATTGCTCTGTAATTTGTCTAAATACCATTCTCCATGTGTAGTATCATGTTAGTATTGGGTTCACTTAATTAGTTGGGAAATGTTTGAACCTTATTTTGGAAGATTTTGTGCACAACTGGCATTGTTTTAGCTTTCCATATGTTGTAAAGGTTCTAAAATGTTCCAGGGACGACCCTAAGCTGACAGCCAGAGAAAACAGGGACGGGAGTCCTACAACAAGGAACTGAAATTGTCCGACAACTCAAAAGACTAGGAAACAGTCTGTCTTAGAGCCTCCAGAAAAGAACATATCCCACTGCCAACACCTTGATTTTGGCCCATTGAGACCTGTCCTGTGTAGGTCCTGGGGAGGGCTTTGAATCCACGGTACTGTAATAAATTTGTGTGGTTTAAGCCATAGGTTTGTGCTGATTTCTTAGGACAGGACTGGAAAGCTAATACATCAATATCATTCTGTGAGCATTTCTTGGCTAATTGAAGAATATTTCCTAGGCTCATGTACCTTTCCTGCCCCCAACCTGAACAGAGCCTCTTTCCTGAGTTCTGATTCTTTTTATTAAGAAGTTACATTTATAAGACAACAACTGGCCATTAAATATGCTGGTGTCTACTGCAGTGCCACTGCTTTCTAGGCTGAGAAGAGATAGGGGATATGTACACAGGTACATATTTCTACTACACTGAATTCTTCAGTGATTGGATAAGGACTGATAAGACTCCAGCATACTCAGATTTTTTATTAACAAAGATACAGTTCCATAAGAGAAAAAAATAGAATACCAAACGTGCAGTCACTAACAAATAAATAAATTGAACTTCATGAGAATTAAATTCTGCTCTAAGAAAGAGACTGTTAAGAAATGAAAATCAAAGGCACAGACTGTGAGAAAACACTGGTAAAGATATACCAAATAAGAAACTTCCATCTATGTAGAATATATCAAATCACAAAATGGTAAGAAACCAACAAATTTTTCTAAATGTAGGCAAAACATGAACAGACAATTCCCTAAGGAAGATACATGGGTGGCAGATAAACACAGAGAATAATGCTCAACACTGAGTCACTAGGGAGATGCAACTTAAAACCACACATGTACTAGAGTGGCTGAAATGAATGAATGGCCCGTGTCTTAACATACAAAGGTCAGCAATGATGTGAAGACTCTGGAAACTGAATATATTCTAGGAGGAAATATGAAATGGCCTAACTATCTAGGACACAACTTGGCAAGTTCTTACGAAGTTAAATAGATCAACTTCCTGCATACCATCTTGAGGAACTTTGCAGGCCTGCTTCTAATTAAAATTGGGGAAAATTATAAAAACACAACTTAAAGTCTCTGGAAATGGCCCTACAGGTAAACTGCAAATGAGGAAACATTTCCTCAAGAACACCTAATATTCAGTAAGAACAGCAAGAGCCCATCACATTTGAGCCAAGACCATTCCCTCTTCCCATTCCAATGACAAAGGTGGAAACTGCTCCAAATGGCTACATGCAGGAACACAGGACTCTTCCTGGAGCTCCCCGGAAGAGGCCGATCCTCTCAGCAGACAGTGTGTCAGCATACCTGGAAGAGTGATATTCCACTGCGGCTCCCTAATAAAGGTTACTGGCAGAGCTCCGCTGTTTGAAGTCAGGTTGCCCATGAGACTACACAGCACTGTACTCCCAAAGCTTCTCTCCAGTCTGAACGATCTGATGCCCAACATGGTTAAGTCTTTGGCTGAAGCCAAAAGACTCTTCACATTTACTGTATTCATTAGGCCTATCTGGACTGAAGCTTTCTCTGCTGAATCAGAGCAGAACTTTGGTAAAAAAAAAAAAAGGCTTTTCCACATGAGCTGCATTCAAGACCTTTCTCCACTGTGAACTTTCTGGTGTTGAAGGAGGTTGAAACGCTGGCTAAAGGATTTCCCACAATTACTGCACTCATAAGGCATTTCTCCAGTGTGAATTCTCCGATGTTTAACAAGGCTGGAGCTGTGGCGAAAGAATTTCCCACATTCCCTGCACTCATAAGGTCTTGCTCCTGTGTGAACCCTCTGGTGTTTAACAAGGCTGGAATTCTCGCTGAAGAATCTTCCACATTCGTTGCACTTAAAAGGCTTTTCTCCAGTGTGAACTTTTCGATGTTGCATGAGGCTAGAGCTTTGGCTAAAAAACTTCCCACATTCGCTGCACTCATAAGGCCTTTCTCCAGTGTGAACCCTCCAGTGATTAATAAGGCTTGACTTGTGGCTATAGAATTTCCCACATTCACTGCACTTATAAGGCCTTTCTCCAGTGTGAACTCTCTGGTGTTTCATGAGGCTTGAGTTAAAGCTGAAGAATTTCCCACATTCGCTGCACTCATAAGGCCTCACCCCAGTGTGGATCCTGTGATGCTGAACAAGTGTGGAATTATGCCTGAACGCTTTTCCACATTCACTGCATGTAAAAGGCTTTTCTCCAGTGTGGACTCTCTGATGTTGAATGAGGTCGGCATTGCGGCTGAAGGATTTTCCACACTCCCTACACCCGTAAGGCCTTTCTCCAGTGTGAACTATTTGGTGTATAAAAAGGTTTGATTTATGGCTAAATAATTTCCCGCATTCGCTGCACTCATAAGGCTTTTCTCCAGTGTGCAGTCTCTGGTGCTGAACAAGTAAGTATTTCTGGCCAAAGGCTTTCCCACATTCACTGCATTTGTAATGCCTTTTTCCAGGGTGGAAGGCCTCCCCACCTTCAGTACTCCTGTGTGTCTTCCCTCCGCTGTGGGTCACCTGATGGGTAAGAAAACCAGCACTAGCTGGGAAGTCCTTTCCACCCTCCCCACCCTCGTGTCTTCTTAAAGGTCTCTCTCCACAGTGCAGCGTCTGCTGTTGAAGGTTTGCTCTGAACACTCCTTCTACATAAACACTCTGCTCAGAAGGTGCTTCCTCAACTTCTGCTCTACGCCGCACACCTGAAAGCAAAGAGATGCTGGTGAAGTATGTATGGACTTCTGTGCAGGGGAGTGGGTAGCACTCTCACAGATGTGTCCGACATGCCCAGGAATCAGTCCACGGTTTTGCTAGCAGAATCGGGCCTGGGTTCAGGGTGAGGGGGGGCTGCTGTGCAGGGCTGGGCCCGTCAGGCTCGAACACTGGCAGGGGGTGGCCTCACAAGCAGCAATGACAGGGTGCAGGCTGGGTCTCCAACACATTCCTCTGCAAATGGCCTTCAGCAAGGCCACTGAGGACACAGGACCACGTACAAAAAGGTGTGTCCAGGCCCAGAAGAAATTAAATGCAACTGAACAGCTGGTGTTGGAGGACCATTAAGGACACATGCATGCCTTGGGACTCCGTCGGTGAACGCCTATACCATGACCTTGAGAACTCCATATTCTCCCGCTGCCTCTACATCTCCACAAACAAGCTGTGAGCTATGTGACCACATGCACTAGTGTGACAAGGGGGGGCCCTGCCACAAGTCCCTCTTCCTACCCACCCGACTGGGACCTGGTGCCATTCAAACGCACCAGTGAAATTCCCTCACTCCTTTTCTTGTGCACCTCACCCTGCCTCCCACTTCAAGCACGTGTGCCCAGGTCCCCTCTATGCCCCTGCCTGGCTGAGCCCCCCTCCCTGTGCACTCCCTCCCAGGGGAGCATCATAATTTATTCCTGCGCCTACCCCACAAGGAAATACAAAATGGTTGATGTAACAAACAGGACAGTCTGGTCCTGTTCATGGGTGAGGATTTAGGAAATGTCCAGAACTGCTTGGTTTACTAACCTGCTGTCCCAGCTGGGTTCTACCACCTGGGGAGGCCAGGTGTCATGCAGCGTTCCCATGTGCTGCTTTGAGCTGCTCTGTCACCTCTCAGGCTCTGCCAAGGCTTTCCACGCTAAATTGTGGAGTTCATTCTCCTAAAATACCTCGAGACTTCACTTCTGGCCAGCCCTGACTCAACAGGGTGGTGGGATGGGTGTGGGAGAGTGCCCAGTGCTCCCTGATTAAGGGGCAGACTGGTATAGTTGGCTAAACATATTATGAGGTCTCCATTGGACCTAGGGTGAGGGCGGAAGGGTGGGCTCCCCACACCCAGCAAAGACACACCGCATGTCAGGCTTGGGCTACTAGCTGTCTTATCGGCAGAGGAGGGCTGGGCAACCTTTGGGGGAGGACTCCTGTGCACTCATGGCACCAGGATGGGGAGGTTCCTCACATTCCCACTCAAGTCGATGTTCCTCTTCAGACCCAAAGAGCGATGCTGCATCCCCTTCATGGGGGTCTACCGTGGCCCCCCATGAATGTCAGTACTGCTGGCATATCTTCTCTGTGTCATGTTGCTGCTATTGCTCTTTGTCTCCCACTCCCATGGGTCCCATCCCTGGAGGTAAGTGGCTCAAGATCTTAGGGCCCAGGATCTCATCAGGAACATTTAATTCTAGCACCTCCCAGTAAGCAGAGGACATGAGCCAGTGACTCAAGAAAGGTAAATCAACTTTGAAACATTTCTGGGTTTTGCTTAGTGCCACTGCCTGTCAACTTGCCAGCTCCACTCCCAAGGTCTAGGACCAATACCAAAAGGTCATCTGGCCACCACAGCTCTCCTCAATGGATTCCAACCCATCTGAGGTCACCCACAGAGATGAGGCCACAGGAAGGAAGCATCCAAGGTCTTTCAGACCCAGCAGGTCAAGAACACAGGAGACCACAAGGAACTAGAATCTAAAATTCCTAACTTCACAAGACTGGAAATCCAAACTATTAAAGACTCTGTGCAAAGAGACAGAGTGGGGAAGGAGTTCAGTGGTTACCAAGAGCATGGGCGAGAGCAGCTCTTGCTCACAGAGAGCCCCAGGGATGAGGCAGCTGCTGGTATCACTTTAAAGAGCTGAAGGGGCGCCTGGGTGGCTCCGTCAGTTAAACATCCAACTTTAGCTCAGGTCATGATCTCATGGTTCATGGGTTCGAGCTCCATGTTGACCTCTGTGCTGACAGCCTGGAGCCTGCTTCAGATTCTGTCTCTCCTTCTCTCTCTGCCCATCTCCACTCACACTCTGTCTCCCTCTCAAAAATAAACATTTAACAAAATTTAAAAAGCTGAAGATGCATCATTTACTTCAAGATCTTCTGGCCTCACATGGTGTTTTGGGGCTGAAGTCACCCACAGAGAATACAGGGTATCCCAAATATTAGCACAAGGGTGACAGAAGCCAAAACTTTTTGAGGTTATATCAAAGCCTCAGCTGAGGAATCTGAAACCTCTCCCACCCTCAGGATTCAGAAGCCCTGCCTCTGTGGACCTGGATTTCCACAGCCTGGAGATGGCCAACAGAAAACCATCACACTACCAGGGACACCCTCATGCTCCTCTGCAAAAACTGGAAAGATTCAGTGCACCTTCAGTACTCTGAACGTTGAGACAAGAACAATCCACGGAGGATTGTCATGGGGTCCAGTTGTTCTTGCAGGCGCCCTTCCCAGTTCAGAGCAGAATTGCTGACTTTTATCAGCACGTTCATGCCAAACAGCATCGAACAATTTCTTGACATGCCATAGGGCTCTACCCACCATGACTCACAAAGTCTGACTTTCCACACTCTGCCTCCTAGGATGCAGGTACCCCCACCTCCACCACTCAGCCTGCTCTGTCCTTCCCAATTTGCTGATGCTGCTTCTGGGCCATTTGGCCTCGCCTCATTCGCTGACAGCCGAGAGACCCCGTGAAGTACTAGGCAAGCCATCCCCAAAATATAACAGCTAAAGGAGATTAGAAGAGCCTCACCCATCATTACCCACAGGTCTGTAGGCTTGGGGAACCACTCCTCTGGAACCACCCAACGATGCTTCAGCTCCAAAAATGGTAACCGCCAAGACCTCTTCAGTGAGGATTCAGCAGGGCCTCAGACCTTGTCACAAACCCCCAAGGACAATCACCCACGTACAACTCTGGTAATTCACTGGAACTCTAAAAATAAACATTCCCTAACTGTATGAACTACAGGAGCCCAAGCCACCATCATTCCAAGCAACCCAACTCAGACTTAAAGGAGGTGCCCCTGTTAAACTACAGGGTAATGGCAGTAAAACTACTCATGACAAGTAAAGTGCCCATGCTGTCAATACTGCAACAATCCTTATTAAACTTCTTCCCACCACAGCGCCCTCTAACGCCTTGAGTTTTCCTGCTATAGGCAGAGATGCCACGGCAGGCAGGCCGTGTGCAAAGCTGGAAACAACCCACAGTCCCTGGCCCTGCAAGTAAGAATCACCAAGTGAGAGCCGGGGGGCACCCCTGTGGGTGAAGGCAGTAAACACACCACCATATCACCTGAAACAGGTGGCCTTCAGAGGGTTGTTTGAGATCTACTAAAAGAAGGGGGAATTATTCTAATTTCCTCTTTCAATAATCCTGTTTGGCCAGTCATCAAGGCTTCTACCAACAGTGCCACTAACTATTGATTATCAAAACCGCAAAGCTTAAGCTCCCCCCACCCAGGCTCTAATACCTAACAAAACTGAACTAGAGGGTGCCCAGTGACTATTTTGCTGTGGTAGATCTGGGCAATATCTTTTATTCAGTACCTGTTACCAGTCACAGCCCATGTTTGCCTTTGCCTTTCAAGGAACCCAATGCACATTTATTGAGTTGTCCTTGAGTGAGTTAGACAGCCTTGTCACTGCCCGCCATCTGTCAGGACCCAGAAGGGTACCCCCAAAGCACCTTGTTTGCTTATGCCACCTGCCTTTGTCCCCAGCTCCACTCACCCAGGACGGCTGCACATTATGATCAAGTCACTCTCACAGGCTTTTCGCTTGTGCCCAGGAGCCAGCCACCCTTGACCGATGCCTCATGTTAGGGTTTTTGCTCTCCTCATGCTAAACACCTCACGAGCACATTAGCCTTTAAGCAATGGCACCTCTGGATTCTACTGCGGCCCAAACTCACAGGCACAGCACTTTCTGTACTTTCCCTGCTGACCCCCAGAGTCTGTACCCCAGTGTGCGGTGCTCACACCAGGGATCCCCACAGTTCTTTATCCACCGGGTACCCCCCCTCCCCCGCTTTGCTATTGGCCTCAGGCAACACAGGCAACACAGGCAACACGTATTCCCATCTGAGAAGGCCTGGCCACAGCCACGGGAGATGCCAGAGCTGGCCGCAGTTCAGCGGCCTTTGTTGAGCGGGATTATGGCATGGCTGCCCACCAGCACCTTTGGGCGGCCCTCTCAAGATCACGTAGAAAGGCTGCACTAAACATTGGTCCATATGCAACAAGCCCACAAGTCTCTAAGTCCAAATGGTCACGGTAACAGACCGGCTTACAGCTGTTTGCCAGCTAGGAGAGGTGTTCGTGTTTCTTAGGGTGCCTCCTGCTGAATGTAAATCACTAATTCTAGACACAGCTATAAGCCAAGCTTTGACAATTAGGCCAAGAGATAAAAATCTTTCAGGGGCGCCTCAACCAATTAAGCTTTAGACTCTTGATTTCGGCTCAGGTCTGATCTCATGGTTTGTGGGTTTGAGCCCCGCTGACAGCACAGAGCCTGCTTGGGATTCTCTCCCTCCTCTCTCTCTGCCTGCCCCTCTCCCCAGCTTGTGTGTACTTTCTCTCAAAATAAATAATAAACGTTAAAAAAATATATTTCATAGAGTAACCAAAACTTTCCAAAAGCTGTCCTTAAACCAAGAGTACAGGACCTGTTCTCCTGGATTTCCCTCACTGAGTGCAGCGTCTGGCTGGGGACTAGGTTTCAAGCCCTCAGCGTGTGCCTACGACTCCGCCCCACTGTCTATGTCAAGGCTTGCCTTGGGTGGCTAGACCAAGCTGCTCCAGGCACCATTGACAGCTCCATCCCCAGGTGGCCAGTGTGGGCCGTCCCACCTAGTATAGCCGATAGGGTTGGGACACCACAGGCTCGACTGTACTGTTAACCTTTCAAGCTTCCACATTTTCCTGCTGCCTCAACATCCCCACAAACAGGCTGTGAACACCCCACCCAGGTGACCAACTGACCCAAGTGATATGGCTGGTCCTTGCCACAAGCCCCCGTTCTTGCCCTCGCCTGTGACCTAGTGACATTCGAATGTTCCAAATGACATCCGCTCACACCTATTCTTGTGTCTGCCCCCGACCCACGGGTCCTCACTCACTCTCTGCTTCCCCCTGCTTGTTGAGCCCACTCCCTGGGTGCTCCCTCCCACGTGAACACCCCCCCACATATATACACCCCCCAGCGTGGCGTGACTGTCTCTCTGGACCTGCTGCACATAATAAACTTTGCTTTTTCCTGAGCTGCTTCTGTGTCTCCTGTGCTCTGTGCCTGACTCGCCATCTCATAAAATACAAAATAAGGCCACTGCTGGGGAGCACTGCAGAGGGAGCAGTGGGGAGGACCAGGTGAGATGGGGAGGACAGAAAGGTGGGGGATGGTCCTCGGTCAGATATCAGAGTTGACGTGCCAAATACGCAACTGAGAAAGAAAAGGTGAAACTCAGCCATGGACTGTGGCTCAGCACCCAACCACCAGGGCGCAATACAAGGATTCCTGGTCTGACCTGAGCTCGTACCGGAGTTCAGCTCCTCCCTCCAAGTACCTCTTGGCACAGCTGTGGCCAAAACTCCACGGGGAGGCAAAGAGGGCTCTCTCCACCACTCCATTTGGGTGATTTCATGCATCCTGGAAGATGCGAGTCCTAAGGGGGAGATAAGACAGGTAGATCAAAGCGACCCGGCTCATGACAGACCAAGGAAAGAAAACTAAATATTATGGAAGAATCTTAGAAGACACTCTTGCAGGAACAGCCCAATCAAGCAGTGGCCTGTCGGTGCCTCCATCGCCGTACAGACACATCCCACACGTCGGCCAGAGAAGAGGGCAGAGCCTGGGGCACAAAGAGCGGCCGGAAACCTTCACAGCATCCTCAGGCCAGGGAGAGACGGATGGGGCATGACTGCTTAGGCTGACTGCAAGACTCCTAATCCCCACACTTTCCCACATGGCTTTGGAGCAGCGAGCATTCAGGTGGCTCAGGAACAGAAGGGCCAGTGCACGCAGCCCAGGCTGTCACAGCACCTACTCAAGAACACAGGGAAGGAAGAAATGCCCACGGTCTGGCTTTGGAAGGGCCAGACCAGCCGGTGAGGTAAAGGGGAAGAGCAGAGCCCAGCCCAGGACACCGGACTGGGTTTGTGATGACCTTACCCAGAGAGGCCATCAGTGAAAAGGTCTCCAGCATCACATCGCGGTATAGGAGTCTCTGGGCTTCATCAAGGAGACCCCACTCTTCCCAGGAGAAGTAGACAGCCACGTCCTCAAAGGTCACACGGCCCTGTCAAGATGGGACAGTTGAGTTTATGTGCAGCATCCTTTCCCAGGACTCTAGGCATCCCCACAAGTGTCCCCCCCCCCCCCACCCCCCAGAGGAGATACTAAACCACTGATGCCTGCTTGCTCCTCACTGCCCCGATAGGCAGTGTTCAGTCCCAGCAACAACAGGTGGGTAGGCAAATGCCAGAAGAGCGTCACCCTTCTGCCAGACAATTCACTTGGGGTCCCCCAGATTGTGCTTCCCAAACACAGCTATGTTGGGCCACTGTGCTCCCTTTAGCCGCCAGCACAAGGGCCTGGAGCCATCAGTTTACACACCCAACAAGTTCATCACTGTGCCACACCTCCCGCATATTCCGACAGCTCACTGCCACCTCCTCCCCCTGCACATCATCATCTCCCTGGCCCCACCAAATGCCAGTGTATGTAATCAGAATGCCATCCTGTCCCAGACTTCCAAAGGCACCCCCCAGGCCTGCTTTCAAGGCCTTCCTGCCTGGTCCTTATCCTTGCTTCATCCTCAGCCACCAGGAACCACACACAGATTTCAGACACCCGCGGCTCTCTTCTGCTGCTGTGTGGCAAAGGTGTCCCCTCGCCGACCTCAGCGTCCTCTTACATTTATTTGAAGCCCAAGCCCACATGCCTCTCACACTAGGTCTGCCCATTCTCCCCAAGATCCCATGTCACCTTGAGCTAATCTCCTGGTCCCAGCAAAGGTCAGAGCAAGAGCCTGGGGAGCCCAGAGCTGGATGAGTCAGCAGCGGTGTCCTCTCACTGCCCCGTCTCCACATCCGCCTCATGGCCACTGGCCACCAGCCAGACCCTCCTCACTCCTACACCTGGTCCCCAGACACGGCTCTCCCTCATGAGTCTTTGTGAAGCCTCCCACCCCTTCCCAGGTGTCCAGCAAGGCTCGGTCCTCGGCCCCACGCTCCCCCCGCCCTTGTTACCACACGGCATTGCCACCAGGGCCTGAAGATGCTCCTGCCAAATCTGATCTGCACACCATCCGTACCGGGGGCGTCTCCAACCTGACCGCTTAACCTCAGCTCCACACTTGTGTGTCTGCCCCTCGACACATCCACTCGAGGGTCTCTGAAGCATCCCATTCAACGCAGCCCAAACCTGACTCCCAATATTTCCGCCGAAAGTGACTCTTACCACCGACTCTGCCCTGGTGCTACTTGCCTGCTTCTAGATGCTAAGACTAAACACCTCGGAGTCACCGCCGACTCTTCTACTTCTTTCTCCCACCCTCCACGTCAGAAAGTCTAATTGGACCTACTGATAAGCAGACACAGATGCCAACATATCTCCCGGCCCCGCAGCCACCGCCAACACTCACCTGACCACTGTGGCCGCCGCCTCCCCACGGCTGCCCTCGCTCTGTAGCAGGGGAAGCTCATTAAATCTCGTGCTGTCACCTCCCCCGCTCCAGAATGGCGGCCCAGCTCCTGGCTACAACTCCAGGTCTAATTTCTGCTTCCTGCTGTTTCCACCACACCTAGTAAAAACCTAAAGTTGCGTGAGTATTCCTGGCCCAGCTTCACCTCCAGCATTTTCCAATGTTTATCACTGTGAATGTAATGTCTTACAAACCTCATGCCACTGGTTTCTTGGTCTGGACTCAGGTCCCTGACCTTAGGTGCTCACCTTCCAGGGCTAGGATGGAAGGGTGGGGAGAGTAGCGGGGAAAGAGTCACAGAATCCCGGAGCCCACGCAGATGGGAACTGAGCAGGCACACCCTGCTGGGCTTGGTGGGGCAACCATCCCAGTCTCCTTCCGGTCCTGGGTCTTTACCCTGTGACCCTCCGCTGCCTCACACACCGACCAGAACCACTTCGGACCAGGAGATCCCCCATTCCGGCAGCAGCCCCACCTCCCGGCCCGTCTTAAATATGAATTTGGCAATTCTTCTTCCCAAATAGGTGTCCTGGGCCTTGCCCTGGTTCAGGACAGTATCTTCCAGCTCTTGGCTTCACGCGGATCTCTCCACAGGACTTGAGACAGGAGTGAGCAAGCTACCCACGGGACACCTGCACGCCACACGTAATCTCGGGGTTACCCTGCCCCAAATCCAGCTCCTACTCTTCTCTCTGAAGCGTGCTCCTGCACCATCTTCCCCATCCCCATCCTTCCCGAGAGTTTCAGGAAACATTAAAACAAACAAACAAAAACACTAATGGTCCTTCATTCCCTTCTTTCTCTCACAGCCACTTCTGATGCATCAGGAAATTTCTGTCCCGTTTTAAAACTCCATCTGACACCTATCGGTGTACCCCCTCCCCTGCCATCGGTCCAGTCCAGCCCCCGCCACAACCGTCTAGCGGTCCACTGTACGTACTTGCTCCACCCTCCTCACCCCGTCCCATCTGTGCTCCCTAAGACGCCTTTGAAAGCTCTGAGCAACAGCTGAGGTGTCTCCTGTGTGGACAGCGCTCCGTGGCCACCAACGGCTCAGGGCCAAGGCCCATCCGCTCGGGCTGCCTTTCCACTCGCGACCCGTCCCCTCTCGAGCTGTTCCCTGCGATCAAACCCCAGGATTAGGACTCCGCTCGAGCCCTGTCCCTCTGCCTGTGACCCTCCTCTGCTTGTGACCGTCCCACACCCCATCACATTGGCTGACAGAAATGGGGACCTCGACGCAGGGTCGTGAGCATGGGCCACCCCTTCGGACTTCGGGGTGTGCGGGGAGGACCCGGGGACCAGCGCTTACCGGAGCCGGGTCCCTCCGCGCTGCCGCCGCCATCGGACTCTGAGCGGAGGGGAGTCGGGAGAGGAGGACCAGCACGGCCCCGCCCACCCCCGGCCCCGATCCGGAATCGGGGTCACCCCTGGACGCCTCTGGCAGGCCTCCGACCCGCCTCAGCGAGCACAACGCCTGCCTTCTCTCGTGGCTCCTCGCTCCCGTCGCCCCAGCCCCACGGCAGCCACCGGGAGCCTCCGACTAGACCGAGGGGCCCCAAACACCCCGAAAGGCCCGCCCCTGCGGCCACGCCACAAGTCCCGCCCAGCTCGTTCCCCACGCGAGAAAACGCTCCTTTTCATTGGCCGAGCGCGAATGCCACAGGCGCAGCGCCTTCTGGGTAATGTAGTTCCCACTGCCCCACCATGGAGGCAGAGGCCAAGCTGCCGAGATGGCTGGCTAGAGAAATCTGGGTCAAAAACTGTCCCACCCAGCAATAGCACTGCTAGGAATTTATCCAAGGGGCACAGGAGTGCTGATGCATAGGGGCACATGGACCCCATGTTCATAGCAGCACTCTCAACAATAGCCAAAACAAGGAAAGAGCCTAAGTGTCCATCAACGGACGAATGGATCAAGAAGATGTGGTTCATCTATACAATGGAATACTTCATGGCAATGAGAAAGAATGAAATCTGGCCATGTGTAGCAACATGGATGGACCTTGAGGGTGTTATGCTGAGCGAAATAAATCAGGCAGAGAAAGACAGGTACCATATGTTTGCACGTACAGGAGGATAAGGAGGAACTTAACTGAGGACCGTGGGGGAGAAGAAAGGGGGAAATAGGGGGAGAGAGGGAGGGAGGCAAACCATGAGAGACTCTTGAATGCTGGGAACAAACTGAGGATTGAAGGGGGTGGGGGGAGGGGAAGGAGGGTGATGGGCATGGAGGAAGGCACTTGTGGGGATGAGCACTGGGTGTTATATGGAAACCAACTTGACCATAAACTATTAAAAAAAAAAAAAAGAACTGTCCCATACTTTCCTCCAGAGACTATCCTGAATTGTAGGCCGTCCTGGATTTCAGTTTCCCTGAGCATCTGGTACTACAGGCGTTCCTTCTCTTGAAGGACTGAGAGCCACAGTAAAGCGGTTTCCTTGGACTGAACCAGTGGTACGTTACCAAACTTCCCTCGCCAAGGGGAGGCACAATATCATAGATAGCGATGGAGAAGCAGTGCCTGGTGTGTGAGGAGAAATGACTCAGTTCTGAACATAGGTGGGGAGATAGTCGGGGATCCCAGGTGTTCGCCTTCCTCCCTCACCCACACATCTATCTGTGTGCGTCCTTCCTCCCCCCCTTTTAAAATGTTTTTTTCTTTTTAAATATATTTACTGAGGGGCCCCTGGGTGGCTTAGTCGGTTGAGCGTCCGACTTTCGCTTAGGTCATGATCTCGCGGTTCGTGGGTTCGAGCCCCGCGTCGGGTTCTGTGCTGACTGCCAGCTCAGAGCCTGGAGCCTGTTTCAGTCTGTGACTCCCTCTCTCTCTGACCCTCCCGTGCTCACGCTGTCTCTCTCTCTCTCTCCTAGAAATAAATAAAACATTTAAAAAATATATATATATATATTTACTGAGAGAGAGAGAAAGCAGGGGAGGGGAAGAGGGAGAGGAGG
Source organism: Hyaena hyaena (assembly GCF_003009895.1). Classification (NCBI taxonomy): domain Eukaryota; kingdom Metazoa; phylum Chordata; class Mammalia; order Carnivora; family Hyaenidae; genus Hyaena; species Hyaena hyaena. Next base: position 597,608 of record NW_024081417.1, on the reverse strand, counting down.
GCAGAGCATCGGATGGGGGCTCTGTGGTGACAAACTGACATGTTGAGCCTGATGTGGGGCTCAACCTCACCAACCAGGAGATCATGACCTGAGCTGAAATCCGATGCTCAACTGACTGAGCCACTCAGACGCCCCGCCCTTTCCCTTTATAAGGGTCCAAGGTTGGTGTTCAAGTAGGACAATAGGCTTCAAACCCTTAAGCCAACATTCCTCTCACTCCCAGATTTCTCCCCTTCATCCCTTTCTGTTCCGTGTTCCCATTGCCCATTCATTTCCACATACAAAGCAAACTCTCTGCAGGTAGGAAGGATGCTGGACTATTATTGACACCAGGCAGCACTGGTAAAAGAAATGCCACCAGTTTAGTATGTGGACTCCCATCACCTCCTTCACTGCTGGTTCCATTTCTTTGGGGCCAGTCTTCATTTCCCCAAGTCTTCCCCTGTCCCTCTCATCTGTGGGCTGAGCAGTGACTAAATCCATCACTGCTTTGGAATGACTCATGAGAACAAAAGATGATGAAGCATTCACTCCTTCCTGTGACTTTCTGGAAGTAGCTGATTCTGGAAAGGAATTTGGAGTCAATACTGGAATTGAGAACATGAAATGCTAGAGACTCACGTGGCATCAGTTATTAGATCAGGCCACAATGTGGCATGTGACTCTAGACTATCATTTAGGGAAATAAACATAAATGGTAAAAGTATAAAGACATCAAGAGCGTGATAGCATAATTATCAAAATGTCAGATGAATGCTAGGGAGTCAGAGAGTCTTGTGAAGGGAGCAAGGGACAAGTGATGCTTAAGAAACATTATATGTTCTGTTTTAAACTGGGTGATAGTTTTATTGGTGTGGTCTTTATGAAAGAAAAAGCACAGGGTGCCTGGGTGATTCAGTCCATTAAGCATCTGACTCTTGATCTTGGCTCAGGTCATGATCTCACAATTTGTGAGATCAAACCCCATGTTGGGCTCTGTGCTGACACTGTGGAGCCTGCTTGGGATTCTCCCTCTTTCTCTGCCCCTCCCCAGCTCTCTCTCAAAAATAAATAAATAAACTTAAAAAAGAAAGCACAAGGGGCACCTGGGTGGCTCAGTCTGTTGAGGGTTGAATGTCCAACTCTTGATTTCGACTCAGGTGATGATCCCAGGGTCGTGAGATTGAGCCCTGAGTTGAGCTCCCACTCAGGGTGGAGTCTGCTTAAGACCGTCTCTTTACCCCTCTTTCCCTCTCCCTGCTCATGCATGCTTTCTCTCTCCCTAAAAAAAAAAAAAAAAAAAAAAAAGGAAAGGAAAGGAAAAAAGCACAATTTGTACATTTCTTATTAACACTCAACTGAATGCATGGCAGTTTTTAAAGTAAAGAACGAGAAAAGGCTATGCAGATAGTTTAATTTTGTTACAGGAATAAACAAATGGAGGCTCTTAACAGCCTGAAACAGCCACACAAGGATGCAGAATTTGATCAGTGAAGAAAGAACAGGTTATTTAATCAGTTGGCTTAGGTAAAATTATTATCTACTGTCTCCAAATGTACCTGGGATTTGTTCTAACTAGGCATGGTAAGACATACAGACACAGAAATGATTTTCAGAATGGAAGAAGGTATTACTCCAGTCCTTAGAAACAGGAGGCACGGCGTGGCGTGTAGGGCCACATGGGGAAGCACCACCTTGAAACAGGAAGTAGAGGAGGGGGAAAGCATGGCCCTGAGTCTTTTTTGAGGTTCTCATGGGTAGGACAAGCCAGGCTGGGTAGGCACGCTGAGCAAAGCTTGGATTGGATAGTTTGAATGATTTTAGCGGACTCTGGGATATAGTCAGTAGGACTCAACAGCTACTACTCCTTCTGGGTGAAATCTACGGTTCCATTCCTGAAAGCTGTCAATGTTTTGTTTACTTGGAAAAGAAGAAAAAGGCCTCCACTCACGTGAAGGAGAGCAGCACAGCAGGGAGCATAGACTACACGTCCCAGTGGACCTCAGGCTGGGTGGGCAGGACTTTGGGGTGGAATCGAACCCAAATCTGTTTACCTGATGCACAGCAAAGCCAATTACTGGGACATCAGGTATGCAGGAGGAAAACAGGAACTGCACTCTTGAAGTTTTATCTTTTTTAAAAAACATTTAAAATGTTTTATTTATTTCTGAGAGAGAGAGGCAGTGTAAGCAGGGGAGGGTCAGAGAGAGAGAGAGACACAGAACCCGAAGCAGGCTCTGGGCTCTGAGCTAGCTGTCAGCACAGAGCCTGACGCGGGGCTTGAACCCATGAACCATGAGATCATGACCTGAGCCGAAGTCGGAAGCTCAACTGACTGAGCCACCCAGGTGCCCCTTGAAGTTTTATCTTTATAACTCTTCCCACTCTCTTGTCTTCCTCAGAACACTATCCCCGTTTCTACTTGAATCTGTGTCTCCTGAATTGCAATTATAATTGCCAAAGAGGAGTCTATTTTTTTTGGTCAGTGAATTCTTTCTTGTCCAACAAATTATATTCCAAATTTTTCCTCTCTTAGCCTGAAAAGTATATACTCTGATCCTATTTATCGTATTTAAGCTAAAAACTGCAAACATGTATTTAATACATTTGAGTTGTGGAAATTAGTAATGGGAAGCCCCACTCAAATGGAGTCAGGACGTTTCCAGAGGGGGGCTTCCACTCTCTCCCACTTGTAGTCAATTGAAGACCCAAAAGGAGGAGATGGACTTGACCTTACCTGAACTAGACCTTGCAAATTGATACCACTCTACTACTCCAGCTAAAGGTAGAAACACTTTCATCATCCCCTCAGGCGACAGCTCAGCCAATGAAAAGGAACCACACTACGAATTCCCAGTTTACTACAAGGGACTTGTAGGTCATAAGAGCCTTCCCAACTTTTCTGCTGCCGCTTATTTGTCCTGGATCCCGATTCTTTTTCCCATCATTTGCTGGCAAAATAATTGCCAGCTTCTATTTTTAAGGTTAACAGAATTATAAATACATTTTCTTCTCATTTGGAAATATAAGGGATTTAGAACATTAAGCAAATAGCCTTCTCTCAGTTGGTGTCTGAAGGAATACATGGTAATTCCATTTCATTTTAACTTCATATGGGGATATATTCACATTTTACATAGATAATGAACATTTATTCTATTCAAAAGCATGTCTCTCTCAATCCTCATTCTTTCTCTCGTTGCAGACCTTTCATCTGAGATCAACCTTCTTTGAATTTTTAAAAATGTTTATTTATTTTCGAGGAAGAGAGAGACAGATAGAGTGTGAGAGGTAAGGGGCAGAGAGAGAGAGAGAGAGAGAGAGGGAGACATAGCATCCAAAACAGGCTCCGGGTTCCAAGCTGTCAGCACAGAGCTGGTCACGGGTGTCGAACTGACAGACCGAGATGAAGTCGGTCTCTTAACCGACTGAGCCACCCAGGCGCCCCGAGATGAACCTTCTTTGGACTTGAATATTTTGCTTAGAATTTTGTCTGCGGGTTTGTTTTCCGTTAATCATTTTGGGCCTCAAATATTCTTATGTCACACTGACTTAAAAGATGTTTTTACTGTGTATAGAAGTTTAGTTCTGTGGCTGATTTTATGCACAGAAGCTGTGTTTGTTGCCCTCCTAACCGCCAGATGACATCTGGCAAATCGCCTTTCTCAGACATTTGTAAGATACCGAAACGGAATTGAATACATCTCTGTACACACAGTAAGAAATATCTTGTAAAAACGTACTAGACCTGTGTTCGTCACAATCACTGATTATACAGGCAGGAAAAAATGATTTCTGAGGCAACCAGAGACACAACATTGCCCACGTGCTTCAGCGGCGCCCGACATCCTCTCCCTGCTCCACATCCGGGCCCTGTCTGGAGTCTTTTCTTCTCTGGTTTCTGACCCAAAATGCTGAGGCTCGCAAAACTAACTCTACAGCTGCAGGCTACAAGAGTTAGCTTGCAGCTATAAAAATCTGAGTGACATTAGCATACAGTGTCTCCATTTGAGTTTTTGGTAACAATTCCTGCCTAAAGAGTCCTGGAATAATACCTGCAAGCATTGCGTGTTCCGGACTACACTCATCGGAAATATGATAACGGCTCCTTTAAGGGAAAGCGAAGCTCCGCCTAGTTCTCAAGCGGACGCAATTTCTAAGCGCCGCCAGCTGCTTGGTGTTTTGCTTCGAAGGTGGCGCGGATGCGCCTTTCCAGGGTGGCTGCTGCGCAAACTGAAACTACGTTACCCAGGAGTCTTCGCGGCACCGGGCCAATGAATGCCTGGGAAAGGGGCGTTTCCGTTGGTGCGGGTGAGGTCAGGGTGGGACTTCCGTTCCCTTCTGGAGCGGACATTTTGTTTGCTTTTGGATTAACCCATCGGGTCAGCCTCCAGCTCGCAGAGAGGTGACACGAGAGGGAAAACACGGGAGGAGGCGCTGGCTCCCTTGAGCGGAGGCGGGCCTTGAGGGTCGGGTCCTCGCACTCGTCGATCTTTGATGACACCTCCTCTCCCCGCGCCTTCCCGGGTCCGCAGGTTCGGGTGGCGGTGGCCGCAGTGATGGACCCGGCGCAGGTGGGTGCTGCGCCCTCGGGTCCCCCCCCTCCCCCCCGCCATGACCTCCGTTTCTGAACCCGAGCTCGAATGAGGGCTGCCTCGGGTCTCTGCAGCTCAGGCCCCTGGGTCCAGACAGCAGGAGTGGCTGGGTCCCTCTTCTGTCAGCCGGTGTGTGGGGGGGTGGAAGGACGCTGCGGGGAGGGCCCAGCATGTGCGAAGGCTCGCAGGAGCCACGCAGCCGGAGCTTGCGGGAAACCTGGGGCGGTTGGCGTGTGAAAGGATCAAAGAGTGAAGAGTGACACGTGCAGTGACAGAGCGGCTCTGTCTTCATTCTGAGCGCCCCGGGAGCCATGGAAGGTTCTAAACCGGGAAAGGACGCGACCTGAAGGTTTTTAAAGTATTTCATAGACTGATTATGGAAGAGCCTTGGGGTAGAGGTCAGGAGATGATGAGGACAGTGAGGCACAGACACAGACCTAGTCTGAGGTTAAACAGCTGTGAGGTGGCCTTGAGGACTGAGGCACAGAGCGTGGACAGTCAGCGCCAGGTCTTTGTGGCGGGGCAGGGGTACGGGGTAGCCATGAGCTTTCGGGACTCCTTCGCGCTTTCTTGTCTCTCACAGTCTCCTCTTCCCGCAGGTTCCGACGAATTCAGAAGTAGTTATGGACCCGGTACAGGTGAGGGAGGGGTGTCTGTGCTCTCGCCGATCCCACCCCGTCCACGCGGCCTCCGGGACTGTGGTGTCCGACAGCACTTTGCTATACTCTCCCAGCTCATGAGTCTGAGGACCCTGGAGAAATCCTCAGCCCAGCGTTTTAGGTCCCCGCCCAGGGCTATATGGAGGATTCCCATTTGGAGTAACTGTTAGAACGATGTTGGCACAGGAAACCAACATGGAGGAGAGCCTGAGATGTAAGGTTTCAAGAAACTACAGGTCTCCACCATGTGCGGTGGAAATCAGGAGCAGGTGGGCGGGAGTCTGGGCTGAAATGGCCCACTGACAGGCTGGGCCTCTGCTCTGAGGGTTGCACAGCGTTGGGGTAGGAACGGAGGAGGGAGGCGATCTGATCCAGGTTTTACGAGGCTCCCTCTGGATGCCAAGTGGAGAACAGCCTGTGTGGTGAGGGGACAGGGGGCTATGGTAGCGACGAGGGGACCAGCAGGAAGCTGTTCAGCACTCAGGTGAGCGGTGGTAACGGATGGGCCACCGGGGAGCTGTGCGGATGGGGGAAGTGTTGGGTCAGATTTCGTGAAGTGAGAGAGAAAGAGAATCCCAAGGCTTTAGGTCTTATCACCCAGAGGGTCGACGCTCCATCCCGAGATGGGCAAGTCGGTGATACATGTAACTCAGATTGGATTTCGGGATTTTATTTGTGGCCACGAGAAGAGTCTGAGATGTTCCAGAGAACGTTGAGTGGAGGTGTCAGGTGAGCTGCCGGAGACAGGCCTGGATTTCTGTGGAGGGCTTTAGGATGGAGACATGTAGGAAGAGACGATGGTGTGTAGGTGGGCTTAGGAGGAGGAATACACACATCACCACAGCAGTGTGGTTAGTGAGCCAGGACGGTGCTGGTGGAGGCCAGGGGCTGGGTGGGGGGCCAGAGTTGGGAGGGACCGTGTGATCCAAAAGAATAACGTGCATGTGGAAAGGAGTGTGGACTGATGGCTCCTGAGCCCTGGTACTGGGGACTTAGAGGACAAATGTGAGCCCAACTTTGGTTGTCTGGTAGCACGATGGTGGCAACCGTAAGAGCAGTAGGTGGCGGGAGGTGGGGGAGGGGAGGGCAGCCCCCCAGACCAGGCCCAGAGCTTCGATGGCGCCTCTCTGACCACCTGCGTCTTGTTGCTGTGGGCGGACACAGTAATCAGAGGGACTTTGGGAGAGAGCAGACGCCTTTGGCCTCCAGTCCCTGTTACTGCCTTGGAGTCAAGGAATTCGGTAGGAAGGGATGCAAGAGGGAGATCTGTGGGGGCCCAGAAGCGTGTCCTTGCGAGGGCGGCTGCTCATGGACTTGGCTCTCCCCACTGTGGCAGGGACAGGTGACCTTTGAGGACGTGGCCGTGTACTTCTCCCGGGAGGAGTGGGGGCTCCTTGATGAGGCTCAGCGGCTCCTGTACCGCGATGTGATGCTGGAGACCTTGGCACTTACTGCCTCGCTGGGTAAGGCGCCCGCCCCCAGCCCGGTGTTCTGGAGCGGGCTCTACCGCTCCCTGTTCTCCAAGGGCAGTCCGGCTCTCCCTGTGTCCGGCATTGTCCTCTCCCTGCCTGGGTACCTCTCTCCAGGTCCAGGCACCCCTGGGTCCCCGTGTCCACCCCTTTCCCCCTTTCCTCTGTTTCCAGTAGCCTTCCCACGTCAGGAATTGCCAGGATCAGTGGGGTCACTACTTGCCGAGACCACTGAGCCCTTCCTGTAAGACCCTACCTTGAGGTTATTTTTATAATATTTAGTTTTCTTCTCTGAGTGCTGGGTTACCCAGACCAGTGCTGGCCGTTTACCTGTCTTGTCTAATCCTTAGGATATGAATCTCCCACGTCCCGCAAGGTTGCCTCACTGGACCTGGGCAGCAAGCCCTGGGTATCTGACTGGGCAGACCTCACTCCCGCCGGGACCAGAGAGGCTCAGGGTGGGCGTGGCCCTAGGGAGTGGGAGCTGGGAAGGATGTGGTGTCCGACTGACTTCTGGTCATTCCCTAGTCTCTCTTCCCACACTCTTTCTGTCTTTACTTTCCCGTGTACACACTTGTCTTTGGCTTCAGGCTCTTCCCCACCTCTGTCTCCGTATCTCACCTGTTCCTCTGCACTGCGCCCCAACATTGGTCTATACTTAGTGTGTTATGAGATGTGCACATCCCCCAGATAGTCCGTAAATACCAATGGTAGCTATTCGGTAGACGTGCCTTCTACACAGCTGTCACCATCCCCAGCAGCCAAAGCCTCACTGAAACCCTGAAACGCCCTTCCCGGCTTGTAGCCCACATTTGTGTTCCCTCCGAGTCAGGGCCTCTTCTGTCCTCTGATCTTTAGAGCCCACTCCCGCTTAGCAGCCCTTTACTCATCCTGAGCTTGGGCCTCTTGTGACAGCGGTCCTGTAACCTTGATCTTAGTACTATTAGACACACACTTGTAATGAGGCTGCCATTCCCAGCAGTTTGTGCTTCACCAGCATTTGTCTGCTTTCAGGTCGTTGGCACGGAACAGAGGGCCAGGAGACAGCTTTTGAGCAGAACATTTCCGTGGGAGTGTCACAGGTCAGGACTCCCAAGGCAGAACCTTCTACTCGGAAGGCCCGCCCCTGTGAGACGTGTGGCCCGCTCTTGAAAGACATTTTGCACCCGGCTAAGCACCAGGGAGCACACCCTGGGCAGAAGCCATACATGTGTGGGGCGTGTGGGAAACAGTTCTGCTTCAGGGCAGACCCTCAGCACCAGAAGCAGCACAGTGGAGGGGAACCCTTCAGAGGGGACGAGGGCGGCACCTTACTTGTGAACAGCTGCCCTGCGGAAGCATTGGAGATGCCTTTTATGACAGGGAAGGGTTATAAGGACTTCCCAACTAGCTCAAGCCTTTTTCAGCACCATGCCCCTCATAGTAATTGGAAGCCAAACAGCAACACCAAATGTGTGGATGCCTTTCACAGCGGACAGAGGCATTACGAGTGCAGCGAATGCGGGAAGGTCTTCAGCCGCAAAGACTCACTTGTCCAACACCAGAGAGTCCACACCGGAGAAAGGCCTTATGAGTGCAGCGAATGTGGGAAAACCTTCAGCCGCAAACCCATACTTGCTCAGCACCAGAGAATCCACACTGGAGAAATGCCATATGAGTGCGGCATATGTGGGAAAGTTTTCAATCATAGCTCCAACCTTATTGTTCACCAGAGGGTCCACACTGGAGCAAGGCCTTACAAGTGCAGTGAATGTGGGAAAGCCTACAGCCACAAGTCCACACTTGTTCAGCATGAGAGCATTCACACTGGAGAAATGCCTTACGAGTGCAGCGAGTGTGGGAAATACTTTGGTCACAAATACAGACTCATTAAACACTGGAGCGTCCATACTGGGGCAAGGCCCTATGAGTGCATTGCATGCGGGAAGTTCTTTAGCCAGAGCTCTGACCTTATTGCACACCAGAGAGTTCACAATGGTGAAAAGCCCTATGTGTGCAGCGACTGTGGAAAAGCTTTTAGCCACAAACATGTACTTGTTCAGCACCATAGAATTCACACTGGAGAAAGGCCATATAAATGCAGTGAGTGCGGGAAGGCCTTCAGGCAAAGAGCTTCCCTCATCCGACATTGGAAAGTTCACACTGGAGACAGGCCTTAGGATCGCAGGGAGTATACCATTTCCTTGTGCAACATAGCAACTGACGCTAAAGAGCAGCTCTGAGATTAGTCTTCCGTGAGTAGCTGTCTGCTGGAAGTTGAACCTCATATGTTTAAACATCCACCCTGGGGAAGCTGTTCTGAGTAGGAAGCTTTCTGGAGCAATGTTGTACTGTATAGCCTGCCCAGGACCCTTGCCAGAATTCCGTCCCCACCACTGTCTCTGAAGAAAAACCACCCATGTATGGAACGACAGAGCCCCACATTGTGCACGAGTCGCCCCAAAATGCTCTAATAGGCAGATCTCTGCTGCTCCTCCCTTTCCTAGAGGGAATCATCAGTAGCTAGAGCCCAGTAAAAATCCTCACTCCTTCCTGCCTTAGCCTCCACCGGCTGGTTTAAGCAAGGACATGACCCAGTTTTGGTCAGAAGCTCGCCAGCTTTGCTGTGCTGGCTGCTTGCAGAGAGGGTTTCCGTTTCTCACGGACTTTTGTTAGTCCCATTTTGCACTTGCGAGGGATTTGTCCGGCCTCCAAGTCACCTACTTTGGGAATTGCCTGTCTCACACCGTTCTGTTTTTGCAATCACTACCTTCGTTTTTCAACTACCTTCATTCAATCTTGGGGATTCTCTTCACTTTGTGGTTGGTATTGAGAACAGAATTGAGCTCTGCCAGCATGAAGGGAGGAACAGCTTTTGTGAGAACTCCAAATATTGGGTCCCAGTGGTGGTAGCAGAATGCCAAAGAACAGCTCTCATGTTAGTTTGAGCCTAACTTGCGTCACTGCTCATCCTGTGAAAGAATACTCATCTTGGTGGGCCTGATCCTTTGGCCTGTATGCCAGGATTATTTGTGTGATCAAGGTCACTCTGGGTAGTAGGCGGTCGTGTCCGTCTCTGGTGCTTCTGGCAGCAGTCTGAATTGGTTCCCTTGTTCCAGAGGGATGTTTCATGTTCCCGTATTTTCTTGAGGGGAACTTGGCATCTTGGGAACTGCCAATCCCCCTGAAATCTATTATTAGTAGGAAGATGTCCCTGTCCCTTAAAAAGACTAGGTAGGAATCCTGATTGGTACCAGGACACTGATTAATAGGGAATTGGAAGCAATCTGTAGGGACTGTGACTCTTCGAAAGGTATATCCACATGTTTCCATCAGTATGGCTTTGATATGAGGGTTTATGGAAATTCTTGGGATTACCATATTTGTGTCTCGTATGGCTACAGTCACTGTCAGAGCAATCAACCTACGTTTTCTGCAATACACTGTACATATTTGTAGTATACAGTTCGATTACTTTTGATAACACGTTTGCACCTGTGATGCAAAGTTTTCTGGTTTGCCTTCCAGTCCCTCTCCTTACCCATTCCCAGGCACCCCCCCATCTTGCTGTGGGACTGCAGATTTCATTTCCTAGAATTTTATGTATATGGAAAAATAAATGTCTATAGATAACACTTTAATATCTGCTCTTGCATATATGGCTTTATTTAACTCTGCATAATTATTTTGTCATTCATTAGTCTTTTTCTAGAAGTGATGTGCTATCATTCCTGACTTATTCCATAGGTAATACAGACTAATCCTGGTATAAAGTAGACAGAATACAAGGAGGTAGGGATTTCTGAGAGAGTCTATTGCATGTTGGTTACTACAATCATAGTTTTTTTTTTCTTTATATTTTTAGTCTTTTAATGAATTACAATGGACTAATTTTCAAAAGCTAATAAACACACCTTACGTTTCTACGGTGAGCCCCCTTTGGTCACGACATACATTTTTCTTTCACATATTGTATTTATTTGCTGTGTTTTTCTTAAAGATTTTTGCATCTATGTTCACAAGGAATGTTAGTCTCTAATTATCCCTGATGCCTGGGTTTACTTGGTACCCCCATAATGCTGGCTTTACACATTAGGTTGGTTAAGTGTTCCCTGACTTTTAACTTTCTGGAACAAAAGTTTTTGAAGAATTGGTATTGTTTCTTGTTTTGTAGAATTCCAACAGGGAATTAACCGGGCCTGTAGAGTTGATGGGACGATTCACAACTACAGATTTAGTGTTTATAGCGGATATAGATCAAGAGAAGTTATCTTTTTTCCCTAGAGTTAGCATCGGTGATTTGTGTCATTCAAGGAGTTCCATTTAAGTAGTCAAACCTTTCAAACTATTCTTGTTATTTTAGTACCTGTGGAATCTTAACTGATGCCACCTCTCTTATTCCTATTAGCCTTCAAAATAAAACTGCCAGTTATTTTACCAGCAGAAAATGGGTTTATTTGGGAATAGCTCAGAATTGCAATCCAGGACAAGCAACTTTCGGCAAAACCATGGGTGAATCTAGAAAACAAAGATGTGGAATTCTTTTTTTATAGAGGAAGGGGGAGGTTGGGAAGGCCTCCCGGCTGTTATAAACTAAAAGCCCATTGGAGTAAACTGCGAGTTGTAAGTATAGTGGCTTCTCATTGGCTGACTTGTCGCTGTCTCTCATTGGCTGGGCTGTTGCGAGGAGAAAAAGAAATCTAACTTGGTCCTGGGGGGTACTGAAGTATTCACTTGCAAGGTCAATCTGTCCCTGTTGGGTCTGCAATTGACTAGTGGCAGGCATGAGAGCTCCCCCTGCTGGTCACCCGTCTCCATTCTAAATGAGGTTTCCTTTTATTAATTTTCACACCTGATACCGGTAATGTCTATACCTCTCTTTTTCTTGATCAAAGTTTATCAGTTTTATCATCATCTCTTTTTATATGCTTTTTTTTTTGAGAGAGAGAGAGAGAGAGATCAGGGGAGGGGCAAAGAGGAGAGAGAACCCCAAGCAAGCCCCACACTGTCAGGGAAGAGGCCAACATAGGGCTCAATCCCACCAGTGAATGGGGAGGTCATAATGTTTAACCAGCCAAACCGCCCAGGCAGCCCAATTTTATTATCTTCTCAAAGCACTTAGTTGTACTGGTCTTTCTATTTCTTTTTTTTTTTCTTTCCAAATTGACTCCCCCCCTCTCTCACACACCATTGCCTTTGATTGTTTTTGTTTTTTGGAGGAGTTCGATAGAATGCTAATTATGTATTCATTAAAAAACTTGGTAGGGTTCCTTGCAACACTTCCCAGCTAATTCTATAAAATCAGTATTGCTCTGAAAGCAAAGCCAGGTAATAATAATGAAAACTATGAATCTATGTAAGCATAGATTCAAAAAAATTCATAACAAAATTTTAGGAAATTGCATCCCTGAAAATGTGAGATTTACCAGAATCTAGTGATTCTGGAAATGTGAAGTTGTTTTAACAATTTATAAAAGTAAATTAATATACATTAGCTAGAAAGTGTAGTAAATATGTCTGCTTTTTGTCCCAGGTTCCTGGCACAGGGATTTAAAAATCTAGGGATTTGTAATTCCTGAAGAGAGAGGAGAGATGGGAGTCTTTCCTTTTCTTTCTTTCTTTTCTTTCTTTCTTTCTTTCTTTCTTTCTTTCTTTCTTTCTTTCTTTCTTTCTTTCTTTCTTTCTTTCTTTCTTTTCTTTCTTTCTTTTTTTGTCTTTATTTTGAGAGAGAGCAAGGGAAGAACAAAGAGGGAGAGAAGGAATCCCAAGCAGATTCTGCGCTCTCAGTGCACAGCCCAATGTGGGGCCCAATCCCAGGAACTGTGCGATCATGATCTGAGCCAAAACTAAGAGTCAGACACTTAACCAGCTGAGCCGTCCAGGCGCCCCAGGAGGACTTTAGAAGCACCCCAATGATAAGAGCATCTACCTGTGAGGCCCACGCATAGCTGTAGCCATGCACAGTGGTTTGCCTGTGAACATTCCAGGTGCTTTACAACACTTCACAGAAACTTTTATAAAATTGAGCAATAAGATTTCTCCTCCATGTTTGTTTTCCTGAGTTTATGGGCGACCTTATTCACCCGAGTGTTTTATTTTGCTTGTAGCTGTGATGTGACCGCCAGAAAACCGAGGTAGGCTTAGAAGCACCCGTGTGCTCACGAGTAAAGGCCCTGAGAAGCCCCAGGAGGAGGGAAGAATCAGGACTTGCAGGCTTCTCTCCGTGCCACTGGGGAAAACCAAATCATCCAAACAGTAGCTAAGAATCCACCCACATGCCTCCCTCCCTCTCCCCAAACCACTCTAGGTCCACTAAGGCCCACTCCCTGCCCCTGAACGCTCCAGCAGAGCCTGTAGCCCCCCTGACTCCGCTCCTGCCCCCTCCCATCTTCACACTGGGACTCCTGGCCCTTCTTAGCGGGCATTTCCAAGTTAGGTTTTCTGCTATCGGCGTTTGGGCTGATTTGCTCCCACCATGTCCTCCGGTGTTTACACTCGGGATTCAAGCCTGGGTGAGTCTCCAGGGTGTGCACCCAGCTCCCCATTCTGACCACCAGCAGAGCATCCTCAGACCTGCAGGGATGGGGCTAGGATGGGGGAGGGGGTGGTTCTCTCCAAGCCACGTGGAAATCACCTTGTCACCCTCAGCCCACGGGGATTGTGTGATGTGCGTGTATATCCGCACATCGGACTTTTGGGTGTCCCTGTGCCATGGCTGTCTCACAGGTCTCCCCGGAGTATCTGTGCATTTGTGTCCTCATATCTGTGAGGGCGTGTCGGCACCTCCCTCTGTTGTCACAAGCCCCTGGTGCAAGCTGCGCGCGCTGACCATGTGTCTCTTGTCCATTGCACGTCTTTTCTGCCATGGGCACGTATAAGGCGTGTGTGCGTGGGCTCGTTGAGCGGCGTCAGTGCGCCTCGCTTGTCATACAGCGTCCCCAGGATGTATGTGTAGGGGCTTCCGGGTTCTGCTGAGGTGTGTCATAATCTCACACTTGTCACACTCCCATGTATCTCCAGGAGTGTCACATTGCACAGCTGTCCCCCTGGAGTAGACCTGAGGTACCCATCTCACAAATACCTACTTTACAAGAAACACAGAGAGAGGTGAGTAGGAGTAAAACCAAATTACGAAGAGGAAGCCTGTGCGCCTGGGTGGCTCAGTCGATCGAGCGTCTGACTTCGGCTCAGGTCAGGATCTCACAGTTCATGACTTTGAGCCCCTCATCAGGCTCTGCGCTGACAGCTCAGAGCTTGGAGCTTGGAGCCTTTTCAGATTGTGTCTCCCTCCCTCCCTCTGTCCCTCCCCCGCTGATGCTTGCTCTCTCTCTCCGTCTCTCTCTCAAAAGCAAATGAATCCACATTAAAATTTAGAAAACAAAAAACCAATTTTCATTGGCACAAAAAAAGGGAAGAGACTTTCTTCCAATCTGCCCTTAGAGCATTTCCCTTGGCGAACTTCTAATGGCAAATCTTCTGAACAGCTAATTAAGCTTCTCGCCAGCTTTACCAGTGTGTAAAAATGTGCCCGCGGGATTTTAATTGATGGAGGTGACTGAGTGACGACAAGAAAGGCTAATGCCTTTAAAAACCTCTTATTACTCGCAGCCCCCCTGGAAATGAGGGGCACGACCACGCCTTGCAGGGCGCACGAAGCCAGGCACATGCTGGGTCCGGAAGCAGGAAGAGAGGAGCTGGGGCTCCGCCAAGACGCAGCGGCCGCAAGGAGGTAGGTGGGAAGGAGCCTACTTGACTGGAGGCAATATCTCACGTTGCACAGTTTGTTTTTAAAATCTATTTTTTAAAATGTTTTATTTATTTGTGTGTGTATGAGAGAGAGAGCGAGAGAGCGCGTGAGCAGGGGAGAGTCAGAGAGAAAAAGGAGACACAGAACCCAAAGGCAGGCTCCAGGCTCTGAGCTGTCAGCACAGAGTCCAACGCGGGGCTCGAACCCACGCACTGAGATAATGACCTGAGCCCAAGTCGGACGCTCAACCGACTGAGCCGCCCAGGCGCCCCTCCCGCCGTACAGTTTGTGAGTCTCAGGTGCGGCGGGAGGAGCTTGGGCGTCCAGGCGGCAGGCAATGCTCCCTCGACGGCCAGAGATCCAGATCCGTCCGCTGACGTTCGCCGTCGGGTGGCCCCTCTTAGACTTTCCTCCCTCCGGAGCTCCGGCGAAACCGACAGGGGTGGGATTCGGCCGCAGTACCCGACGCAGAGATCCAGGAGGCCGGCGACGCTGGCCAGGATTGTCCCGGTCTCGCCGGCGCGTCGCCGCGCATCCGTTCGCTGGAGACTGGCTCCGCACTTCTATTGGGGAGCGGCTCGTAGGCCCTCCCGGGGGGTGGACCGTCTCCGCCTGCGGGAACCGAGTGCGGCCCCGCGGGGGAACGAGAGAGGGTGCCCCGCGCCCAGATGCCGGCCCGCTTCGGAGCAGCAGACCGGCCCGGGGCCTGCGGGGAGGCCGGTAAGGTGCCCAAGGCCCGGCCGCCGCTCCGTGGGCTCCGGTGGTCGGAGGCGCCTCCGCTTGAGTTCTCCCAAATCCCAACCGAGAGCCGCGGGTGCACCGGCCGCGCCCCCACCCCCGCGGCACTGGTCCCTGCGTGGGGTCCTGCGCTGGTGTTTCCGGGGTCTGCTCCGGAGGTGAGGACCGGCACGGAGCGTGCGAGGTGGCGGGGATAAGGTGCCCGAGGCCTGCGCGAGGTCCCCCCGGGGCTCGGCGTTCGGAGGCGCCAACACGGAAGCTTCTTCCACGCCCCCATCTGCCGCCGGTAGGACCGCCGCGCGCGGACAAACGGGAGGGCGGACGCTGCCCGCCCGCAGCGGCCCCCGCACGTTCCGGGCGCCCGAGCAGACGCTACCTCGGCGGCGTCCGGTGGCCCCGGTGCCCCGCGGCTGGCGGCGATGGAACCGCGCCGGGGACCGGTGGTCGAACCGGGGAGGCTCCAGATCCGTAGATTCCTTGCTTGGGGCCCGTAATGCTCTCACTCGAAATTGGCACCGCTCCACCCCCCGTGCCTGCGGGCGGATCGGCGCAAATTCCGTTCGCCTTGTAACTAACTTCGGGGCAGAAAGCAGTGACCGTGCACCCGCGAGCCGCGACTTCGAGCCGCTTCAATCCCCCAGCGCCCGAGGGCAGCGCGCGTCCTCCGGCCCGGGTGCCTCCCCCCACCCCCGCCGCAGGGACCAGGCTATGGCCAAGGCCGATGGGGGGGGGGGGGGCGGCAAAGCAGGCCCAGGGGTGTTGACCCTGCCGGCTCCCCTTGGAGCTTCTCGAGCGCATCTCCGTGGTGAGCGCTCTCTCCCGCCCTGGGTCCGGCTCCAACCAGACCGAAGACGGACGTTCGCGGTGCGGGGAGCTGTTCCTCCCACACGCCAGCCTCTCCCTGCGGCGGGTGAGGGGGCGCAGCGGGGGTGCGGACCCCGCCGGGGCGCAGACACTCGTTCCTCCTCCGTCGCTTCGTAAGCGGCTCACCCCGCCGCGCTGTGCGATCCCCGGGGCCGCTGCGGCGACCCCAGACCACTGGGGGTCAACGCCTAAGTGCGGATTCGCATTGGCTCCTAAGCCCCCTCCCTTCCCCCACCCCCGACAGTGCACCGGAGGGGCCGGGGTGTGGCGGGGGTCGAGTGGGGCGGGGAGACGCCGCCGCGTGCCGGGACCCCGGGGACCCCCCGCGGGGTGCACGCCCGACGGCGAGGGTGGTGGTTCGAGCCTGCGATGCGTCGCCAGCGGCGCTTCAAGTGGTTTGTTCGGCGTTGTCGGTGGAGACGTCTGAAAGCCAGTCGTTTCTGGGCTTGTGTCGGAGTCCATGCGCCGTAAACCACGGATATCCCGGAGCAGCGCGCGCTCCCAGGCCGACCGGCGATGGGCGCGGGGCGCGCGTGCAGCTCTCCTTTCCGACGCCAAAGGGCCCCGTCTCCGGCACTCCTGGCCCCCGTGGGTCCCTCTCGGCCGCCCCTGACCCCCGACCTCGCTGCGGGCGCTTCCTAGACGTGGCCCCAGAACTGAGCTGGGCGGAAGGCGGCTGTACGGCGGCGGCCGGGGCGCGGGACACTCGAGGACGCCCAGTCTGGTTCATGTCCAGGTTTCCGGGTTCTGTGCGCCTTTCCCCGGCAACTGCATTCGACTGGTTTCCTCCCCCGTTTCCGTGCTGCGATGCGCCCTCCGCGCCGAGCGGACCTGCTGTTCCCTGCGTGCGCTTCCCGTTGACGCCGGTCTTCTGCTGCGCAGACGCAGGAGCGGGCAGCCCCGCCTGCGTCCGGAGCCAGTTCCGGGGCGGGGTCGGCCCTGTCGGACCCGTCGTTGGCGGCGTTCCGGGCGGCGGCTGTGGGAGTTAGCCCTCGACGGGGGCAGGGGTCACCGAAGGCCCGTGGGCGCTCTGGGTGCCCGCGGTGCCCTCTCCGGACGGCCACCTCGGAGCCGAGATGTCCCCGGACCCCTCGCCGCCCCTGCTCGCTCATGCCCGCCGCCCTGGGGCCGCGCCCACCAGGCCCGCTGTGGGGCCCCCCCCCCCCCGTGTCCACGCTCCGCTCGCGGCTGTGGTGCGTGCGGGCGCGGGCTGAGGCCATGGCTGACGAGGGGTGGATGGGGAGGAGGCGGGCTTCTTGGACGTGTGCGCAAGGAGGTTTTCCGAGGTCAGCGCTTAGAGGAGCTGAAGCCGTGCTCTGCCGGGTCTACTGCACGATACCCCCTGACGACGCGGTTGGCAGTGCGGGGTCAGCTTCGGGGTAAACCGAGTCTGTGCGTCTCCGGGGCGCGTGGCGGTGCAGCGCCGGGAGTGGAACCTACGGCTTCGGCAGGTGAACCCGCGGGGTCACTGGTGAGAGCGGCGGCAGCTCCACGCGGCTCTGGGCTGTCACCGCGCTGGGGATGCTCTGCGCCCTACGCGCCCTCCGCCGCCCCGTCCCCGCCGCCCGCGGCGTCCCTCTCCCACGGTGCGTGTCGTGGGTCCCGCCTTGGCTTCCGCGCGGGCCCCCTTCGCCCCCGTGGTGCCTTCCCTCCATCCACGGCCCTGAGCCTTGTGTCCCGCTTCCCGCCCGAGCCCCGTGCCGTCGGTGGTGAGGGGCGCGGGGTGCGGTGAGCGGCGCGGGGTCGCAGCCCAAAAGCTCCTCGCCTGGAGCGTGGTAGCGACGGGGCCCGGTCAGCTCGCCCTGCCAATGAAAACGCCTGCAGCTGGAAGCCGGGGTCCCCCTGGCTGCAGTGGGCGGCGGAGTGAGTTGCACGCCGCGTTGGTCCTCGACACTTTTTTTTTTTTTTTTTTAACGTTTGTCAGGTTTATTTTTGAGGAAGACACACCTAGACCAAGAAGCAGACGAGCGGCAGAGAGACCCCGCGGCAGAGCGGGAGGCTCGAGGCTCTGAGCTGTTCGCGATGCAGCCCTCGAACTCACGAATGTTGAGATCATGACCTGAGCCGAAGTTTGGACGCTTAACCGACTGGGCGGCCACCCAGGCGCCCCAATCCTCCTCGGTAAGTCGGCGAACTTCTGGCCCTCGGCTGCACCCCGCCACCCCCCCTGCGCGCTCGGTGACCAGTAGCCCAGGGAAGTGCTTCAGGGTGCGCGCCTGGGGCTCCCTGGGGGTTGGGAGGGGCTCTTCTGCCGCTTTGTGCTCCCCGCCCTCCTGGCGGTGGACGGTGGGTGGATGGTCGTCCCACAGGAGGGCGGTGGTCCTCGCTGGCCCTCAGCCCGGGAAGTGCAGACGCGGTGCCTGCTCGCGCGCGCCCAGCTCGCCCACCCCGCCAGGGAGCTCGTTTGCTGGGAAAACCCCGCGCTTTGGCCTTTGCGGTCTTTGCTCCAGGCGTCTGGAGACCAGAAGGCGGTGGGAGCAACGAGCCGACCAGCCACTAAGGAATGAACACCCCAGCCGGGAGAGCTCTGCTCAAAGCCTGGCGTTATTTCCACGAAAGCTAAGCCTCCGCGGTGACGCCCCGCTCTCTGGCCCAGTCTCTGGGCAGAGGTCCGTGTAGGCGTCTGGCTCTGGGTTGTAACTTGCCCGGTTGCAGACCCTGGAACAGTTCTATTCCTTTGGATAGGGTGAGGAGATGAAGACCCCGGGCGGGACCCACGTTACCAGGTGCATACTTAGGGTTAAACCTTGTAGAACGTGGGCGGGTGCGTGGGCGGGAGGGGGGTGTCTCACTGGGAAGACCCAGGTTTTGCTTGTGATCTTGAGAAGGCTGGGCAATGCTTATTGGTCAATAGGCTGCTCCTAGTGAGCTTACTTTCTGCCTTTACAGTCCCTGCTGTGTATTTATTGTCTTCGCGTCTGTTGCAGTTTCTGGTGTGGCAGAGACCCCCCAGGGTTAGCACTCTGTCAACAGAGTTGCGGTAAGCAAGGTTTAGAACGGGGGAAATCCTAGGTAAGTTGACAGTAACCTCAAATTAGAATATCCAAGTTTTAAAAAAAAAAATAGGCTTAAAAAGATGTGTGAGGCATACTATTACTTACGGCTGGGGATGAAACGGGTTGTTTTTTGCAATCCTGATTGGAATGGAATGAATGGTTTTTTGTTTTTTTTTAAGACCTTGTTTGAGAAATGGAGAAAGCTAAAAACACTGAGGGTTGGTGGCGGCTCTTCAAAGGCCCCTGGAAGATGTGTCCTCATTCCCTGACCAGGTGAGTGTTCCCTTTTACACTCCAAAATTTTGCAAATATGTGGGGTTTTTTTTGTTTTTTTAAGAGGGGATGAGCCTTGGTTTATATCTCCTGGTGCCAGGGGAAGTAAGTGGAGAGGTGTCCTTCTTTCTAGAAGTTGGAGGAAGAGGCCTCAGGGAGATTGCTACTCTACAAGGATGTTCGGTGTGATGACTGGAGAGCAAAGTGCTCCGTGGCTGCACGTGCTACCTTTGAAGGTAAGTGCAGAAGTGATCTTTGTTCAATGAGCGGGAAAGGAGGCTTTTAAGGTCTTGGGGAAAAGGTAGAGGATGAGCATTCAACCCTAAGGCCTGTGTCTGTGTCCAGGCCCGTGGCCCCCTAGGGACAGATGTTGAGCTTTATCCTTCTGTTAAACAGACCGTTCTAACCTTTGGAACCAGTAAGACTAGTTAAGAAGGTGTAGGTTTTATACCACTAAAGATCCGCAGTAACGGTTTTCAGTAGCTTATATGTAGAGACTCAATACAGTTTTATACATGTTTGGGTGTGATGAAATCATGAAATGCATTTGTTTCATTTTCTTTTGGTTTGCTTTGTTTATTTTGAGGGGGAGAGCACCAGTTGCAGGGAGGGAGGGGCAGAGAGAAAAAAATCCAAGAAGGCTCGGCACTGTCAGCGCAGGGCCGGCTGTTGGGGGTTTAAACTCCTGAGCCATGAGACCATGTGACCTGAGCTGCAGTCAAGAGCCTGACGCTTACTATGACTTGAGCCACCCAGGTGTTGCCCCTTGAAATGCATTTTTAAAAATGTTATTCTGATCTTAAGAATTCAAGGACGTGGGGGGCGCCTGGGTGGCTTAGTCGGTTAAGCGTCCGACTGTCGCTTAGGTCATGATCTCGCGGTTCGTGGGTTCGGGCCCCGCGTCGGGCTCTGTGCTGACTGCCAGCTCAGAGCCTGGAGCCTGTTTCAGTCTGTGACTCCCTCTCTCTGACCCTCCCTTGCTCACGCTGTCTCTCCCTCTCTCTCCTAGAAATAAATAAAAAATATTAAAAAAAAAAAAAAAAAGAATTCAAGGACATGGGGATAGGGTATACGTCAACATCCATCTATGTAAACTGGCTGTGGGTGGAGGTGGGGGCGGATGGAAAATATCCAAGAAAGAGAAGTATGGAAAGTTGATTAAGGTTCAGATACAGTTTTTTCCCCAAAATATGTGATTATAACATATAATTATATGTTTATATAATTGAGTTTTAAATATTGTTGAGTAGAATAATGAATATTTTGCATGTAACCTGAATATCTCCCATAAATGAGGTGTGTGGCAAGAGGAAAAAGGAGTCTTGGGCTTCAAGGGTTTTTAAGGCATGGGAACAGTTTGGTTTCAGAAGTATAAGCAGAGTAATGTGTCCTCATCTGTATTTCAGGTGCAGTTACAGATTTAGGTTATGTTCCCCAAGATGCCTGGGGTTCAGTGATTCACTACTAGAAAAGGACTTCTGCAACCCAAGGAAGCTATTTTTGTGTTACACTGAAGGGTACGTGACAATTCAGTAAAGGGTCAAAAAGCACAGCATGCAGAGTCCGTCTGACAGTCTTAAGTTGCCCTTTCCCACATACGGTCACAGGACCAATCCCTCTGTGTAAGGCCAATGAAGTATTTCTGGCAAAATTTTTAATTCTCTGGGTTTTAAAAAAAACTGTTCTTTATTTGAGACAGAGAATCCAAAGCAGGCTCCAGGCTCTAAGCTGTCAGCACAGAGCCTGATGCGAGGCTCTAACTCACAGGCTGGGAGATTGTGATCTGAGACAAAGTGGGACGCTTAACCAACGGAGCCCCCCAGGTGCCTCAGTTCTCTCTGGGTTTTTTTTTTTGTGGTTGTTTACTGGTCTCCTTGTGGGGCTTGACAGGGCCTGAGCTGTTCCCCACCCCCTGTAAGTCACATTTAGCACAAACAATGTGATAGGTGCCCAAGGCTGCAAGTAGACAAAGCATTGTTTATGAGGCAGCACTGTGGAAGGTGGAGAACTTAACTGATGTTGAAGTTTAAACTGATTTAAAACTTGTCCCTTCCTATTCATATACAGTAAGTATTGCAGGGGAAAAATAGACCTTTACCACCTTTCCTCTCAAAGGCATTTTGGTTGGTGCACGTTAAAATCTCCGTGCACGTTCACAGCTAGAGATGGGGAAAGATTACACACACTGTGGGACTGATGCTCATTTTAACGCAAGGAATTTACACCTTCCAGTGCAGGGTGTATGTGGCCATCACGTGGGCACCAGCACCAATAATTGAGGAGACACATGTAAGGAACAGTGTTGACATTTTTATTGCACCAGCAAGGACCCGATGCTTTACTTTTCTCTTCTTCAGCACTCACAGCCAGTAGACTTGGTAGATACTGACTCACGTCCAGGTGGCAAGCAGTTCGCAGGGGGAAGTAACACTACACACCCTGGAAAACCGCTAGTGTGGAGAAGGACTGCACAGAGCTGACCACGCTTCTACAGGTGAGGACACTTGCAGAACTCGGAGCGACCGTTTCAGCTCACTGGGGCGCAGGCCTCACACTGCTAGGGGTACGGAGATCTACATTTGGACAACTGTGCGTCGTGACAGTTCAGCTGGAAACGACTCCCCAGCCCCACGCATCCATTTGTTAGACAGTGGAGGAGTGCCTGATGGTGGTGTCCTCCAGTTGTTAAGAAAAATCCAACTATTTGATGGCAACTGTCAAAGTAATTATGCACTGTTGAGTTACATACCCATAAAAAGTAGCCACACGAAGATTCCAACTACGTAAAATTCTAGAGAACACAAACAAAAGTGAACAGTCAGCCTGGGAGCCCCGGCAGAGGTTATTCTGTGAGCACATGTACATTAAAAAGTACATAAAAAAGTGCCAACGGTTTACAAGCACATGTGAAGTATATTGCATGCTGAGCACAGGCAGTTCTAGAGGTCTCACAATGTCTGCAAGGCCGTAGCCCCAGGACCCTGGTGTAGGCATCACAGCCCCTCCAGTTTACTGGTCCCCCCTCCACCCCGCATTGCACCAAGTGTTTTTGTACCACAGATGGTTCCTAACTGATGCCTGGAGTCCATGACACCCACCCACCAGACATGATGGCACACAGCTCTCTGTTGGGACCTAGAGCACTGCTCCTCGACCACCCTGAGGCGCTGCGACATCCCAGGTGAGAAAGAGGGGGTTCTTTCAGCTGACTTCAGCTCAGGTTACGATCTTGGGATTTGTGAGTTCGAGCCCCTGCATTGGGTTCTGTGCTGACAGCTTGGAGCCTGCTTTTGATTCTGTGTCTCCCTCTCTCTCTCTGCCCCTCCTCCACTCATGCTCTCTCTCTCAAAAAAAAAAAAAAAATTAACAAATTTTTTTTTTAAAAAACAACCCACGTGGGGGCGCCTGGGTGGCTTAGTCAGTTAAGCGTCTGATTTTCGCTTAGGTCATGATCTCGCAGTTCGTGGGTTCGAGCCCCGCGTCGGCCTCTGTGCTGACTGCCAGCTCGGAGCCTGGAGCCTGTTTCAGTCTGTGACTCCCCCCGCTCCTCTCTCTCTCCTAGAAATAAATAAAACAAACAAACAAAAAGCAACCCATGTGGCTCCTCTCAGGGAAACCTCCGGATCCAGACACAAACCTGGACATCCAGGTCACAAGGTTAGTCCCACAAAAAGTGCGGCGCTGCACTCCATCCTAGGAGGCGTTGTGCCCAAAACCAGAGTGACAGCTTCCATCCACACAGGAGCACAGAGTTTGGGGCACAGTTGGAAGAAACTGGCAGTGACCAACAGGATGAGGGTCTTGGACAGGTTAGAATAATACAGCCTAACCCCCTATGCCCCACCCCCACATGCTCGGGGGGGCGGGTGGGGGGAGCGCTGTCTACAGGGTGCAAACCCTGCTCATTCTAAGGCCTTTCTCCCTTGTGAACCTTCTGGTGTCGGACGAGGTTAGACCTGCGGCTGAAGGCTTTCCCGCATTCAGTGCACTTGTGAGGTCTAGCTGGGCCGTGGAGCGTCTGGTGGTCTGTGAGCGCGGCCCCGCGGCTGAAGAGTTCGCCACGGCTCCTGGCCGCGGGAGGGCTCTCTGCAGCATGAACTCTCCGGTGCTGAGTAAGGTGTGTGCTGTGGCTAAAGGATTCCCCACAGTCACGGCACTCGTAGGGCTTTTCTCCTGTGTGGACTCTCTGGTGTTGAGTGAGGCCAAAGCTTTGGCTGAAAAGTTTCCCACATTCATTGCACTTGTAAGGCCTCGCTCCGCTGTGAACTCTCTGGTGCTTAATGAGGGTGGAGCTTTGGCTAAAGAGTTTCCCACATTCGCTACATTCATAAGGCTTTTCCCCAGTGTGAATTCTCTGGTGTTTAATGAGGCTGGGACTTTGGTTAAAGAATTTCCCACATTCGCTGCACTCATAAGGCCTTGTTCCCGTGTGGACTCTCCGGTGTTTAATTAGGTTGGAGTTGGAGGTGAAGAATTTTCCACACTCGCCACATTTGTAAGGCCGTGCCCCCGTGTGAATCCTCTGATGTTCACTCAGGCTGGAGCTTTGGCTGAAGAACTTCCCACAGTCGCTGCACTCGTAAGGCCTCTCCCCAGTGTGGATTCGCTGGTGCCGGACGAGTGTGGGTTTGTTACTGAAGGCCTTCCCACACACGCTGCACTCATAGGGCCTCTCCCCAGTGTGCACTCGGCGGTGCTGGACAAGTATGTGTTTGTAGCTGAAGGTTTTCCCACACTCGCTGCACTCGTACGGCCTCTCCCCAGTGTGGACTCTCTGGTGCTGCGCAAGTCTGTATTTCCGGCAGAAGGCTTTCCCACAGTCGCCGCACTGGTACTGCCGCTGTCCGTGGAGGGGCTCCGTGCAGCTCTTGTCCCCAGGGGGTGTCCCCCCACTGTGAGTGAGCTGGCACTGGAGGCGGCCTGGGCCCGCAGGGCTGGGCGTCCGTGACACGGTGGGGATGGCCCGGCTCTTTGTGTTCCTCCTCCAGTGTCTCTCTCGACTGTGCTGCTTCTGGCGTGGCTCAGGTGTCCCCCGCGGTTCCTGCCCAGGGTTTGTGGCCAGGCTCTCGGCTGGATGCAAACCCCCTGCAGAGCCCAGGCCGCACACCTCCGGGGCGAGGGCCTCCTGGAGGGACAGATCTGCCTTCGCCATACTGGGGTGCGACGCTCCTACACACACTCTCTGCCCAGAAGGTGCCTCCTCGTGCCCTGCTCCGCGCCAACAGCCTGAACGGGGAGGAGGCAGTTTGAGGGAAAGGGCTGCTTCACACGGCAGGGAGGACACACGAGGGTGGCATGCAGTGCAGGGAGGAGAGGCGAGGTCCACAACCCACTTCTCCGGGGAGTGTTGTCACCTGGGCCTTGGCTACTGGTGTTCAAGTATTATCTTAAGGATAAGGGAGGGGCGCCTGAGTGGCTCAGGTCCTGATCTCGCATTTCACGGGTCTGAGCCCTGCACTGGGCTCTTGACAGCTGGGGGCCTGGAGCTGCCTCGAATTCTGTGTCTCCCTCCCTCTCTGCTCCTCCTCTGCTCACTCTGTCTCTCAAAAATAAACGTTAGAAAAAAATTTTTTTAATGGGCACAGATGGACCTCGGGACACATGCAGTGTAGGCCGCGGTCGGCGAGCATCCCAGAAGGAGCGCTGATCTGTGGAGGCCCCGGTGACAGGGGAGAGGCAGGTGAGGGGAGAGGCAGGAGAGCCGCGGACTGCGGGCCAGCAGTGCTGTGAGCCCGGGCCACGTTCCTGTCGCTCCCAGCCACTTCACATCCTCTCCCTGCTGCCAACTTGGAGTCCTACCCACTCGGTCATGTGCCCAGTGTTCTCCCAGCTCTGGCTGGATGATAAGGGACCTAGAAGATGCGAGTCCTTAAGGCAAACCCGGGAGGGCTAAGTGGTCAGCACAGGCCCAAGGCGGCCAGCCTCAAACCAACCGCAGCAAACAGAAACCTGTACCGAACGCCGTCCTGATCAGCTGGTGTGGGGGCTGCTTATGAAAGGAGGTGTAGTCTCTGGGCCCAGAACAAACAGGAAAGCCAGGGACCAGCCCGGGGCGCTGGGGGTGGGGGCAGGGCCTTACCCAATGAGGCAACAAGTGCAAAGACCTCCAGCATCACATCCCGGTACAGGTGTCTCTGAGCCTCGTCCAGTAGCCTCCACTCCTCCTGGGAAAAGTACACGGCCACGTCCTCAAAGGTCATGGAGCCCTGTGAATATGGGGACAGTTGTGTCCATAAGCAGCCTCTCCCTGGAGGACCCCATACTGCCCCGAACCCCAGCCCCCGTATTCACTCACTCCCTTCTCATCCGCCCCCTGAGATGCAAGACTCCTGTCCCTTTGCTGCAAGACACCTGAGGGGCCCCAGCATCCTGCCTCCCAGACATAAGCAGCTGCGGCCTAACACTGTCTCTCAAGCCCCTACTCACACACCCCAGTGACACATCTCACCCCCACCGCTGACCTCAGTCTGTGCATGACCCTGGGCAAGTGCGATAATAGATCCCAACCTCCAATGGAAGAGCCTTCCCCACCGGGCCTTGTTGCTGGTTTAGATCACATGCAGGTCTAAATCCCCTGGGTCCCATGCTGCTTCTAGGGTATGTTACGTCCTGGTAACTCTGTGTAAGTTAACCTGATGACCTGAGAGAACCACAGGGCCTGGGTGGGTGCACAGAAGGGGGCAGCAGTACCAGTTCACCTCCATTACTGCTCTGCTCTCACGGTCGTACCCGGGAAGCTCCGGCCACCACCTGCGGGACTTTCCCTCCCCAGACCTCCCTCTACATTCTGCGTACAGCTGCTCTCCAGCTGTGTCCATCTGCTGTCTACAGCTCTCCCCCTTGGCCCCCCAGGGCAATCCCGCTAGGACCTGTATCAGATCCAGAGCTCTGCCTGGACACGCACACCAGATGTGGGGCTGTGGATGTCCTGAGAGGTGTGTGACCAGCTGTCCACTGGTCACCTCTACTTGGAAGTCTCTGAAACATCTGAGGATCAACATGGCCAAAACAGAATTTGTGATATTCTTAACCAAAAGCTACTTCTACAAAAAAACATGGAGTCTCCTGTGACCCCTCCACATTAGAAAAGCTGCTCAGCCCTGGGGTGCCAGGCTGTCTCTTCCCCTTGCCCACTCTACTTTAAAAACATTTTTTAAATGTTTAGTTTGGAGAGAGAAGACACGTGTGTGCAAGTGGGGGAGGGGCAGAGAGAGGGAGGCACAGAACTGCAAGCAGCTCCAGGCTCTAAGATGTTAGCACCGAGTGTAAACCCATGAACCATGAAATCATAACCTGACTGAAGTCAGACACTTAACCAACTGACCCACGCAGGTGCGCCTGGTCAGCCCTACTTTTAACGACAAATCCAGTAGCCACATGCTTCTCCCACTTCGCCCAGCTACAACCAGTACTGACCGATCTAGAACACTGCATGAGCCTCATTAATCTCCTTGTCTCCCTCTCCCCCACTCTGGGGTGCTGTCTAGCCAGGGGCAGCTGCTGAGGATCTGAGCCAGCTGCTTTGCTCCTCCGCCCAATGAGGGGGTTGGGGGGTGGGTGGGGGCCTGACCAGCACTCCCGGAACAGAACCGCAGCTCAGGCTACCTCCCCAGGCCTGACTCTAGCCTCCCTGTTCTCTGTCCTCAGCAGACCTAACAGAGACGTAGGAGACCTAGAACGCTCCCCCAACTCTCTCATCTCGGTCTCTCCTCCAAATCCGAGGCTCCTAAACCTCGGACGCCCTGTCACACTCACCCTGTTGCTTGCCCAAGGTGGAATCTCTGTGCATATCACCTCTGACCTGGACTGAGGGCTTAGCTAGAGGCTCTAGACACCAAGGGCAGGAGGGGTGGCAGCTGAGTTCCAGGACACCTGACACTCACCAGTGCAGGGTCCATAGGTGCTTCTGCTGAAAGCAGAACCTGGAGGAAGAGCAGGGCCGTGTTAGTTTACATCCCATCACGGGTAGAGACAAAAAATCGAAACGCAGTATTTTCAGCTATAGAGGAAACCGAAGGGGAGAAGCCCAGCATTTATAAAAGGCAGACCAACTTGACAATAAATTATTTGTAAAAAAATAAAAATGGCAAAAATAAATAAAAGAAGGCACAAAGTGTTCAGGAGTTGTGCCCACAGCAGGTGCACCTGGTCTTCCCCGGAGCGGGGGGGCGGGGGGGGGGGCGGGCGGGAGGACAGAGCCGGTTAGGGTCGCGTTGCGCTGGAGGAGCTTCCCCCAGTCCAACGAACGGGAAGAATAAGGGATAAATAATGTCCATGTTTATGTCTCAGTGTATTTCTGACCCTTCCATTGGATTCCTTCTGACTCTGGTTCTTCCTGTGCCAAAGATACGCTCATCGCTTCCTGTACCTTGTAGTAGTTTAGTTTGGTCCTAATAACTGGTCAGGAATGAGACTACTCCCGAAGAAACCCAAACAAACCCATTTTCGGTGGTAAAATAACAGGTTAACAGCACTAACGACAGGTATTAATTTTACAGCTGCCTATTCAGCTGCACACGTACGTTCTGTGCAGTTCTCCTCGCACATGTCACATTCCAGAGTTGGGAAGACCAAGGTAAACCGGACCCACGTGAGAACAAAAACATGACATTTTAACGCAGAATAAGAACTGGGTGAGGGCCCAGAGACACGCATTTACCTGGATGGGAACCGCCACGGCGACCGTGGCACCGCAGTGCTCCGCCCAGGCGACAGCCACGCTGAGCCTGCGAGCAGCCGGGGCCGCGCGGCCCTGCTCCGTTACCGCGGGCGGTCCCAGCTAACCGCACTTGCGAGCGCTGGACAGAACCAAGTTTACAAGATGTCGCTGGAGGCCAACGCCGGAAGGCCCGCCTACATGCTGGCCTCAGGGAGGAAGTTCTCTCTCCTTGAGCCCTCATTGGCCCAGTGCGGCGCACTGCCTTCTGGGTAGTGTAGTTTTGACGGAGCCGCCAGCCACCGCAAGGGTCTCCGTTCCTGACTCCAGGCAGCTGTCCCGCCGCGCTGGGAAAGGGGTGTCTGAAAGTTCTGAGAGGGCTCTGGCTTCTGGGTGGGGGTCACACCCACATTTTCGTGGGATGTAGTCTGCTGATTACAGAAATGTACGGAGACATACATACTATTTCAGATATTCCCCAAAGCTGCAAACCAAATTGTCACTCAGGCACAAAGTGCATGCACCCATAGCTGAGATCTAAAATACCGTCTTACTGCTTTTCATGTTAGACTGAAACTTTAGGATCAACTGTAGAAGTTTCACTGTTAGAAAAGAGCTAGTGATTATTATGTCCAACTATTACCTCATGCATTCCATTCTTTTTTAGAATCTAATACCTATCTGAAAAGAGTGAGCGACTTACTACATCGGGAAAGGGGGCTTCTGAACACTGAGACAGAGAAGTGGCAGGATTGGATTTTGTGATCTCTTTTTCTTACTGGGAAATAAATATAATTTCACCTGAGATTGCAGTGACAATGTACGGGCACTGAAATATCCCAGAAGAGGTGAAACTGCTGAAATCAATGATGATGTAGCTATTCACTAGTGCCCAAAATAGCTCTTGGCCATGTGCGCAAGGTTTGGATCTCACTGAAGTTTAGAGGGACAATGAAGTCTGAGAAGTGAGGGAATTAAGCTGAGCAGATGCTTACAAAGGAAATCAGAGGTTATGACTAAATCGTGAGTTATTTTTATCATGGAGAAATACTAGCTTTAATGAAGCTGTAAAGACATAGCTTTGCACCTTGCAGCATCTGTACTATCCTAACAAATACCGTGTAAGTTGCCTGTAACTCAGGGGAGATCGAGGAGCTATATTCTTTGGCAGTGACTGGACTATGGGAAAGCCTCTGAGTACAAATGACCCAACTCATGCTGCTGGTGAATGCACGGAACACCAAGGTTACTGCCCCACCCCACCCTCCAGCAGACTAGCAGACTGATGAACTGCAGATGTTCTTTACACCAAGAATGCAGAAATCCTATAAACTTTCCCAGGATACATCATGTAGCAATGCAAACTGAGCCAAATCTGTACTGAGAGTCCAGGGGTACCAGAGGTGCCCCGCAAAAACTGGTTCACTCTTTCATTCTGTCAGAGTCTAATTCTGTTCTCACCCACAGTGAATAGAGTAAATATAGTTTAAAGAAAAAGACTTTTACTATCACGAAAGCCAGTGGGGTGACCAAAGAGTTCCTGTTTTGGGTAGCCTAGTGGCTAGAAAAATCCATTACAAATCTCATGAGACAGTAAAAGACAATAATGCCCCCAAAGAAGGGAAACCTCTGTGAGCTGCGAGGTGAAGCCAGCTAAAGTCCCCTTGTCCAAGGCTGGGTGATGGACCCACCCAAACTGATAGGGGGATAAAGGATAAGTACTGAGGCCTCAACAGCCCTAGTGACTACTCCAGATTAAGCAAGAGAGCATAGCAATCTGCTGGTCTCCCTGAGCATTTAAGAAACAAACGTAACACACTGGTAGAAGAGGGATGGCTTCTCTGATAGACACTGGCGGTGCCATAACTCTGGGAAGGACCCCGGAGCCCCAGGCAGGTCTGAAAGTGGGAGCGTTCAGGAAACTGCCCCACGTATTTAGCTGTTTAATAAGGACAGTTGGATATGGGAGGTGCAATTCTGGCTGACTTCTAACCTCTCAATATGTTGACATTGTGAACTTCTTGGTGCTCAGTGAAAAAAGGCTACTGGTTGAAAACTACAACATTCACCGCATACACAGTACTCTTCTGAGTGTGTAGATGTTATGTAAAACTTACAGGTTTTATTTTTGTTGTTGATGAGGAGGATGGCAGGTGAGAACAAATACCACTCAAATAGATGAAAGGCAAAGCTCTTTGTGACTTACAGCTGGGAACAAGAGAGGGTCAGGCAGAACCCAACAGGGCCTGTAGTGAGGGACAAAGTGACAGCAAGCTGGAGCTGGAAGGAGTAGCTTACGCGAGGTTTAACAATTTCTTAGACTCCAGGGCATAGGGTATGCTCAGCTTTATGGTACCTGGTTCTGAGCTGATTAGGCGATGAGGGCCTGATATGGGGATTATTTGGGGGTGTGGAATTAATCAGCTATTTCAAAAGAGGAACTGACTGGCTTCATGCCAGTCTTCAAAGAGGAGTTAAGACACAATTTTTTAAAGTATATATCAAAACACTGTGATTCTGGTATGAGATCCTGATACATATACACGAATGTAATAGAATTGAGAGCAAAAAATAAGTAGAAATAAATTCTCACAGATGGTCAAATGATTTGGATGTGGCCGTAAAGGACTTCAATAGGGAAAGACCAGCCATTTGAAGAAAAGGCACAAGGAAAACTGAATATACCACATGCAAAAGTTTGGGGTATGTTATACCATTATACAAAAATGAAGAATTACACATGGTTCTCAAACCATATAACTTAGAAGGAAGGAAGCTTTCTCACACTGGACTTGAAAGATAGAAAAAAATTGGTAAGGTGGACTATATCAAAATTTAAAATTGTTGTGCACCAAAGAAAACAATCAACAGAATGCAAATGCAACATACAGAAGGGGAGAACTCATAATTCAATAACAAAGAATACATTACCCAATTAAAACATAAGCAAAGAAGATATTTGTAAATGATACATATGTAAATATGACATCAGATAAAGGGTTAGTATCCAAAATCTATAAAGGATTATCAAACTCAATACCCAAAAAAACAAATAATCCAGTGAAGAATGGGCAAAAGGCATGAATAGACACTTTTCCAGACACATGAAACGATGCTCAACATCACTCATCATCAGAGAAATACAAATAAAAACCACAATGAGATACCACCTCACACCCGTCAGAATGGCTAACATCAACAACTCAGGCAACAACAGATGCTGGTGAGGATGCGGAGAAAGAGGAACGCTTTTGCACTGCTGGTAGGAATGCACACGGGTGCAGCCACTCTGGAAAACAGTATGGAGGTTCCTCAAAAAATTAAAAATAGAACTACCCTAAGACCCAGCAATTACACTACTAGATATTTATCCAAGGAATACAGGTGTGCTATTTCAAAGGGGCACACTGCCCCCCGCCCCCCCCATGTTTATAGCAGCGCTATCGACAAGAGCCAAAGTATGGAAAGAGCCCAAATGTCCACACAATGGAGTTTGCTTACTTAGCGATCAAAAGGAATGAAATCTTGCCATTTGCAACTATGTGGATGGAACTAGAGGGTATGATGCTAAGCGAAATTAGAGAAACACAAATATCATAGGCCTTCACTCATCTGAGGAATTTATGATACAAAACAGATGAACATAAGGGAAGGGAAGCAAAAATAATATAAAAACAGGGAGGGAGACAAAACATAAGAGACTCTTAAATATGGAGAAAAAACAGTAGGTTGGAGTTATGGAGTTACTTGCAGGGGTTGTGGGAGGGGGGATGGGCTAAATGCATAAGGGGCATTAAGGAATCTACTCCTGAATCTTTGTTACACTATATGCTAACTTACTTGGATGTAAATTAAAAAATGAATTAATTTACAAAACACGTGTGTTGGGGCGCCTGGGTGGCTTAGTCGGTTAAGCGTCCGACTTTCGCTTAGGTCATGATCTTGCGGTTTGTGGGTTCGAGCTCCGCGTCGGGCTCTGTGCTGACTGCCAGCTCAGAGCCTGGAGCCAATTTCAGAGTCTGTGTCTCCCTCTCTCTCTGGCCCTCCCCTGCTCACGCTGTCTCTCTCTCTCTCTCCGAGAAATAAATAAAAAAATATTTAAAAACAAAACAAAACATGTGTGACTTCATGACAGTATCTGGTGTTCAAGGACCATTTAAGGACATGGGCAGATTTCACACCATCTTAAGCATAGATGAAATGTTAGAATCCTTCAAGGAAGCAGTGGAAGGGAAAGGACGAGAGCTGAAAGGCAGAGTTGGGATTTGAGTGAGAAAGAAAAGTTACAAATGAGGTGTGGCCACTGTCCCAGGCATCGTACAGGGATGGACACAGAACAGATGCTCCGTGTGAGGGCCATGTTCTTTTGAGCGTCTCTGGATATTGGGGAAGTGATGTCCACCCTGTCAGGTGCCTGGGGCTCTCCTGTTGCTCAGTGCGAGAAACCACCTGGGCAAGACAGGGAAAGAGTGGCTGACACCCACCCACAGTGACCACCGCACATCCATGTCTAAATTTACGAGAACTTCAGAGGAAGGTCTTAAAAAAAACTCCAGTGGTCCCTGCAAGTGGTGATGACCAGTGCCTGAAGTTGCTGGGATGGGAAGGCCTGGGGCACCCGACCTCGGACAGGCAAGGCAACGCCTCTGCAGCCCCCAGGCCCGCACCGTAGGCATTTCTTTGACCCTCCAACATGCCCAGTCCACACACAGAACCCAGGCAGGGCCAATGCAGCGGCCTCTTAATCTGCCAGAGTCTTGCATTGTAACACCAAAGTCCCCGGCACCAGAGAGCAGGCGCTCGTTTCTAAGTATCCCCGCTCACCTCTATTTCTTGCTTTAGCTCAGCCACAGAGACCTGTGTGATGGTCTCACACTCTCAGCAGCGATCCTGACCTCTCACCACCTCTTGTTCAAAGCTTCAGACTCGCAATGCCTCTGGCCGATCCCATTTCCTCCACCCAACTAATCTACCAGCCTGAATAAACAATCCAGGCAAGAGTCACCAGAAAACCTCGCCAAGTTCACAGAGAGGTAACGGGCCCTATCCTGCCCTGGTGTCTGACCTTCACTGTGGGGGCACCTCAACAACGGTCTTATGTCCACTGTCCCATCAGAAGGCTTTATGACCCACCACCCTTCACCTCACATGTACACCCCCCAACCAGCCTGGCGCCCACCTGAGACACAGAGATGGCCCCTCCTTCCCCTACCTGGTCCCATTTAATGGCACTGCCACCCATAACACAAAGATGACTCGTACGAAACCTGACCCACAGCTCTACTAGGGTCCATACACCAATCACTACACTGTGGTCGCCTCCACTGAACTCCAAATCTGTGGGTCCAATAGCCAACCAGACACGTCCACTCAAAGTCTCTGGAACATTTCTGACATGGCCAAGACCTGAGCCTTCAGATTTCCTCCACAAATCTCTTATACCATTGACTTCCCACATCCTAATTGATGGAATATCCATTCTTTCAAACAAGGCCAAAAAGTGGGCCTGTCCCTGACTCCCTCTTCCATCCCGTCTCCCAGCTCCCTCACTCTTCACATCAGAAAATGTGGGAACTCTGTGCAGAAGGCAACCCCACCTCCCCCTGTCAGGCCACCAGCAGCACTCACCTGCTGGAGTGTCTGTCTACAGACTCCCAGTCTGTCTTCCATTTTGAGGCCATGGGAGTCCATTAAAATCGGGATCAGATCCCCTCCCTCCTCAGTTCCAAACCTTCACTGGCTCCCACTGTCCTCAGGTTAGAGGCCTAGAACCCACACTGTCATTCTCGGCCCGCCCTGAGAACGGCCTGGCCTCCCACGCTGCCACCTGGCTACCACGCTCCCCAGCCCATCAGATGGAACAGGACTGTGGAGCTCCCTCAACAATCCCAGGTCAGTCTCACCTGCAAGCATCTGAACATTCTGGCTCTGTGCCCAGGATGCATGTTACATCTCACCCAGTTACTTGTCAGAAATGGAACTGACCCATAGAACCCAGATTGCATTCAAGACCCTGCGCTTTGTGCAACCACAGGATGGTCAGTTCTGAAAGACAGAAAGGAATAGGCAAGGATTCTCAGAACATCACCATCCCCTACATACATCTAAATTAGGGTGAAAATTAGGGTGGGTGGGAGCCGGGGACACCCTCTACTCATGGGAGCAGGGTTCACGAGCATTTCTGCCTCCAAAGGGCCCCTGTGGAAGGAGGGAGGCTGCGGGAAACAGGTAACCATGGTAAGGTCCTAAAGCTGAGGTGAACCACCAGGCCTGCTCTTCCCTCCAGCAAAGCGAGGTCAGCCTGATGGTCCCAACTGAGCTGCTCAGGGCTCACTGCTGCCTCTTACTAGCCGTGTGACTCTGGAGAAAGACTGACCCTCCCTGAGGGCCTGTGCCCTTATCCCATACGATGGGAACGAGACTGTTCTCTCCTCACAGGGTGATACTGATATCACACATCAGTAGCACACACTATGTATCAGCTATGACTCTCAGCAGCATCAATGGTTTTGTCTCTGTTTTCAGTGCAAACGAAGTGGTAGAGCTTTAAAAATCTGGGTGTAAAGGGCTCCTGGGCGGCTCAGTCAGTTAAGTGTCCGGCTTCAGCTTAGGTCATCATCTTACAGACAGGCTCTGAGCTGTCAGCACTCCGGAATCTGAAGCCTGCTTCGGATTCTGTGTCTCCCTCTCTCTCTCTGCCCATCCCCTGCTTGCGCTGTCTCTCAAAAATAAATACACATTAAATTTTTTAAAAATCTGTGTGTGTATTTTTCCCACTTTTTAAGGTTTTAAGAGTATATGATGCACAAAACTTACATCATAAGCAAATACTTAAAAATA
Organism: Hyaena hyaena; assembly: GCF_003009895.1. Classification (NCBI taxonomy): domain Eukaryota; kingdom Metazoa; phylum Chordata; class Mammalia; order Carnivora; family Hyaenidae; genus Hyaena; species Hyaena hyaena. The sequence continues at coordinate 562,813 of NW_024081417.1, read as the reverse complement.
AGTGAACTCTTGGGGCACCTGGGTGGCTCAGTCAGTTAAGCGTCCGACTTCGGCTCAGGTCATGATCTCACGGTTCGTGGGTTTGAGCCCCGTATCGGGCTCTGTGCTGACAGCTCAGAGCCTGGAGCTGCTTCAGATTCTGTGTCTCCCTGTCTCTCTCACCCTCCCCTGTTCATGCTCTCTCTCTCTCAGAAATAAACACAAAACATTAAAAAAAGTTAACTCTTACACCAATTATTAAGTGTGTGGATAAATTTAAGTAATTCAGTGTGTTCATTTCTAGTTGCCGACCTGTGCCTATGTATTTGGAGGAATGCTGCTTCATTAGTGTTCCAGTCAGTAGCTGTTTCCTACACTCTTAGGTTAAGGGGGGCACTGAGTAGTACATAGTGCTTGTGCCATACTCTCTGAAGAGGGCATACGGGCAGCCCTGGACTGGACCGTGGATGGAAGGTGAGGCAGCAGTGGGTCTGGGTCTGGGACCCAGCTGACCTTGGCTTTGTTCCACAGGGAGTGGTCTTGAGCGGCTGCTTAGCCTGCAGGGGGAAGAGTCACACCGACTCACACACCGACTCACACCTCAGTCTGCCTGCCACCACCTCACCTCATCTGGACCGCGGTCTCTCCACACACAGGCCGGAACCCACCTCATCCCTGAAAGAGCATCGGGAGTACACATCCGCCTGTGCCCTGGCCTCCCCTGCCCCACTGCAGGACCCATCTAAAAAACCTTAAGATCCTCCTTCTTCAATCTGATCATGAGGCTCTGACCCGGCCCAGTCCGCGGTCCCCACCATTCAACGTCTATTTCCAAACCAGCCCTCTTCCCTTCCCTCCAAATCCTCACGCCCACCTATCATGAGAAGTCTCATCTCCATTTTGAGGCCTCTCAGAATCACATGTCCAAGATATAACTCAAAATCTTCTCTGTGAAACTTGCGCCTTGCACTGACTTCCCCATCTCTCTTCTTTCAAATGTCCAGGCAAAAATAAAAACTTCGGATTGTCTTTCACTCCCTCCTTTTATTCACAGACATTCTGGACGAAGCAGGAAATCCTGTTGACTCTAACTTTATGATCTACCCAAAATTTTAAAAATTAATTAATTTTGAGAGAGAGGGAGACCGTGCGAACGGGGGAGGGGGGGGAGAGAGAGAGAGAGAGAGAGAGAGAAATCTCAAGGAGGCTCCACACTCTCAGTGTTGTTCCCAAACTCAGAACGAGGACATCATGACCTGAGCCGAGATGCTTAGCCAACTGAGCCACCCAGGTGCCGCGGGTCTATCCCTCCTCTACTGCCGCTGCTCTGGTCCAGCCCCAACCAATTAAAAATTCTCCTGGAGTCTATTGCCGGGTTGTCCTCCTCGCTGGCTTCCCATTCCCTTTTCCCTCTAAACTTCAAATACGTATATACCCCTAAATTAGGTCCCTGGAGCCCTAATGAGAGAGAGAGAGAGAGACAGAGACAGACGGAGAGAGAGAGAGACAGAGAGAGAGACAGAGAGAGAGAGAGAGAGAGAGAGAGAGTGAGTGTGTGTGTGTGTGTGTGTGTGTGTGTGTGTGTGAAGTTGGGGGGAGGTCCCTGGGGTATCTCAAGTAACACCAAACGATTCTTAAAAGCCAGAAGGATGTCCAAGGTTCCACTTCAACTCTGACACCATGTACCAGGAATTAGCATCAGAGTCACAGGTTAAGGGTGCCGGCCTACAAGGCGGTGCCCCCGCCCTCAGCTTCCCGCCATTTCAGCTGCGAGCGGCAAGCCCAGGCTCGTTACTTCTGCTTCTCACTGACTGGTTGTAAGTCGGAGCTTCCGAAGACCCCTTCCTCAGGTTTAACGGATTTGCTAGAATGGCTCACGAAACTCAGAGAAACATTTTTCTTGCAGGATCACCAGTTTATTAGAAAAGGATGTAACTCCGAAACAGGCAGATGGAAGGGATACACGCGGCAAGCTGTGGAGACAGGGAGGAGCGCCCCTCTCCTCCCCTCTCCGGGGCTCACCAGCCCGAAGCTCTCGGAACCCCTCCTTCAGGGTGCTTTGCACGCTGCGTTACACAAGCACGGCTGACTCAATCATTGGCCACTGGCTACTGGTTTGGCCTCCAGCCCATCTCCCCTCTCCCAGGAGCGCGCGGGGGGGGGGGGGGGGGGAAGACCGAAAGTTCCAGCCCTCTAACCACCAGGTTGGTTCTCCAGGCAAACAGCTTAGGTGCTTCCAAAAATCACCTTCTTCACAGAACAAAATGCAAGTTTATCCCTGTCAACATTTAGGAAATTCCAACAGTTCTGGAAGCCAAGAACCAGGAACTATGGACTGAGACCACATATAGAGCAGAATGATATTCCGGTCATCTTAATACACGTCTCAGTCAGCAAATGGCAGCCCCTCCCACCCCCGCTCCTTCGGCCCTCTACAGCCCGCAGCTGCTCACGCCGCCCCTGCAAACTCACGTCACCACCTGGACTCCGGAGCCCCTACAGGCGGGAGGGGACCCCAACGAGAACGCCCTCTGCTCCCGCCCAGCGGGCCTGACTGCAGGGTGCTGGCCGGGCGCCCCTCCATCCGGGCCTCGGGCCTCCGGGCCGAGCGGGCGGGCGCTCGAGGGCGGGGAATCGCAGCACCCACCTGCGCTGGCGTCACGGGCTCGGCCTCCCCCTGCGACCAGTGGGAAGAGCGGGCGGGACGCGGCGGGCGACTGGGCGGCGACGAGGGCGCCTCGCAGCTGCTTCAGCGGCGGGGACACCCCCTCTTCTGCAACTGCCCATCTGCATGGAACCAACCCAGCGTTGCCGAGACCCCACACAGGTCAAGTGGCCCAAGAACACAGGACGCGCAACACCGGCGGAACGCCACCGGAAGTCCCGCCCCACAAGCGCAGGCACCGGGCTCCTTGCTGCGTTTTCATTGGCTCAGCTCCCACCATTGCCTGCCGTGGAGCCTTCTGGGTAACGCGTGACTCCCAGGCGGCTGCCCGCCGTCTAGGGGACGAGGTCCTTCCTGACTTTAGGGATGGCGGCAATGGGACAACATGAGGGTGCACCGGAAATGTAGTTCCTGGACCCCTGTGATGCAGCATGGGGTCGCCGACTCCCAGATTTCCACTGAGTGTAGTCTAGGACACCTGCCCCAAATAGAGATCTGTTATTACAGACTCGGGGAAGCACAGGAAATTCCCAAAGGCCACACCACCAAAGGAACAAACCAGACTATTGTTAAAAAATAAAATCAACTGAGTAATTTTGAAAATACAATTGACTTTATTAAATACCTCATCAATCGGGCTGTGTCCTATTCAGCAAGTAGAGGGGAGCTCTGAGGAGTTGTGCAAAATGGAAGATTTTATAGGGAGGAGGTTGGGGTCAGAAAGTTATTAGCAAAGGAGTTTTTAGGCAAGGTTGCCTTTCCTTAGGGGGAAAGCATGCAGATGACCTTACCTTCTTTGGAGGATGGAGAGGGCCCCTGTAGCAGATTACTACATTGGCGCTGATCAGAAAATTCCTGACTGGTTAAATCTACATTTCTGGGAAAAGTTGAAATTGCAGTTAGATTAGGTATTAAGCCCCAGTTGGAGGACTCAGGCCTAAGTGACACATTTTGGGCCTGTGGTTTTCTTTTTAAAGCCAAGGGGCGCCTGGGTGGCTCAGTCCGTTAAGCGTCTGACTTCAGCTCAGGTCATGATCTCAAGGTTCGTGGGTTCGAGCCCTATGTAGGGCTCTGTGCTGACAGCTAGCTCAGAGCCTGGAGCCTATTTCAGATTCTGTAGCTCCCTCGCTCTCTGACCCTCCCCTGCTCACACGGTCTCTCTCTCAGAAATTAAAATAATAATAATAAACCAAATACACGTCAACTGTTTAATGACCTTCAATATGCAAGGTCAAGGATGAGAAAGAAAAAACCCTAGATGGCATAATGGGGAGTTGGAGGAGGAATATCTGTCTGGCATGGATAACCAGTGACTGTGTTCCAACCTAGCAAGCAACACTTTTATTGAGATATTATTTAAAACATTTCTTAGATATGTTCCATTTCTTTTGTTAATGTTAAAAATAAAAGTGCCAATTATTTTACCAGCAAAAGATGGCCTTATTTGAGAACATCTGAGAATCGTAACCTGGTACAAGCAAGATTTGGCAAAGCCATAGGCAAGCCTTGAGAACAAAGGAGGAAACCTCCCTTTTATACAGGAAGGGAATTGGGCTGGGTTGTTATAAACTAAAAGTCCATTGGAGTGAAGTGGGAGTTAGAAGTATAATGGATTCTCATGGACTGAGCTATGACTGCCTCTCATTGGCTAGGCTGTTGAAGTTGGATGTAGAGGAAGAAATCTTTCTTCCTCCGGAGGGGATAGTAAAGTGGAATGGACTTGCAGGGTCCATCTTTACTCCTCCTGTTGGGTGTGCGATTGAAGTGCTGGAAGTGAGAACTTCTCCTGCTGGCCTTGCAACTCCATCCTAAATGAAGTTTCCTTTTACTGATTTTCCCACTTGTAAGAATCTGAAACCTTACCACATGTCATTTCCTGCCAAGATATGCATGCCCTTTCACCATGGAAGCCTGCCTGTCTAAAATTAATACAACTCCTTCTGCTTTCTTTTAGTGTTTACATGGTACATTTTTCTCTATCCAATCACTTTTTATCTATACAGACATGTACTTATATTTAAAGTGGGTTTCTTGCAGACATGTTTTGATTCACTCTGGCAATTCACTCTTGTACTTCGTTCCTATTTTTGTCTTCCACCCTTTTTCTCCCTTTTGTAGTTTTAAGAAAATGTTTGAGAGAGGGAGTGAGTGAGCAGGGGAGCCGCAGAGAAAGGGAGACAGAGAATCCTAAGCAGGCTTCATGTTGTTAGCACAGAGCCCGACTGGGGACTTGAACTTGCCAAGCATGATATCATGACCAGAGCCGAAATCAAGAGTGGGGCACTTAACCAACTGAGGCACCCAGGCACCCCTCCCTTTTGTAGTTTTAATTGAGCATTTTATGGATTCCATTTGCTCTCCTTTCTTAACAGTTGTACTTCTTTTTTACTTTGTTTGGTGGTTGCCCTAGAGCTTACAGTATACATCTACAGCTAACAGATAACATTACCATTTCACAGGTAGCGTGTGTACCTCAGTATAACAAAATACTAATTCCTCTCATTCCTTGCATCATTGCTGTTATTCATTTCACTTAAATATATTCCCACATATATACTCAAATGCATTGTTGCTATTTGTTTTGACAAACTAATCTGTTAGCTCAATTGATAAGACAAATAGTTCTTATTGTACCTTCACGTATTTTTCTTTGTAGATGTGAATTTCTGAGCTATACCATTTCCCCTCTCTCTAAAGAACTTCTTTTAACATTTCTTTCAAGGAAGATCTACCAACAAACTTTCCACTTTTGTTTGAGAAATTATTTCTCCACTTTTGAAGTATAACTTCACAGGGTACAAAATTCTAGATTGACGGGTCTTTTTTCTCTCAACACTTTAAATACTGCACTCCACTCTTCTTGCATTGTTTCTAAGAAGTTGGGTGTCATTATCTTTGTTCCTCGAGAAATAAAGTGTTTTCTTTCTCTGACCTGTTTCGGAGTTGTTTTTGTTTTTTTATCTTTGATCGTCTGTTGTTTGAAAAATGCGATTTCTGTGTGTTTTTTCTTTTAGCATCTTTCCTGCTTGGTGTTCTCTGAGCTTTCCAGATCTGTACCTGGACGTCTAAATTTGGGTAAACTTGGAGTAAAGTCTCAGTCGCTATTGTTTCAATCATTTCCTCCATTCCTCTCTGTCTTTTCCTTCTGGTATTGTCATTATGCACCTGTTACACTTTTTCAGTTGTTCCATAGTCATGAGCTTTATGAAACAGAAAGTTTTCAATGTAAATATAAATTTACATATAATTACCTTACTTTTTGCATTGTTTTGTGCATGGTGAGGTTTGAATGATACAATCAGAGTGGCATCTTGAATCGTTTCCCACGTATCACTCCCAAACTGTTTTCTTTCCATTTCCTATTTTATAATGCCTGTTGCCCTTTCTAAAGTTCAAATTTCTCAATAAGTCACCTGGTTTGAAGAGGACATGATAAAAAGATGACCTCGAGCAAGAAATCATATCAGCAGACTGCCTTTGGGCCTGAACTGCAACTCCTCCACGGTCCCCAGCCTGTTGGCCTGCTCTGCAGATTTTCCACTTGCCGGCCATCACAAATGCTTTAGCTAATTCTTTAAATCACATACCCAGCCCCGCCCCACCCCTCTCTCTCCACACACACCCTGATGGTTCTCTGAGAGCCCAATACACAACAGAACACTTAAAAATGGCAAGATAGTAAATTTTATGTGTATTTTACACAATTAAAAAATTTTTTTTTAATGCTCTAGGAACTTTTATGATACAAAGACATAGTTTTAAAGACACTACTAGAAAAAAGAAGCCAATGGGGCGCCTGGGTGGCTTAGTCGGTTAAGCGTCCGACTTTCGCTTAGGTCATGATCTCGCGGTTCGTTGGTTCGAGCCCCGCGTCGGGCTCTGTGCTGACTGCCAGCTCAGAGCCTGGAGCCTGCTTCTGTCTGTGACTCCCTCTCTCTCTGACCCTCCGCTGCTCACGCTGTTTCTCTCTCTCCTAGAAATAAAANGAAATAAAAATATTAAAAAAAAAAAAAAAAGAAAAAAGAAGCCAAACAAGGATTCTCCAGAAAGGTGTTTCAGATGGTTCAAAATTTTTTATTGATAATGAACTCAAATGAAACTGAATTTAAATTTACTTTAATTTCACTTTCTCATTCTAAACCACTCTTACAATCAGTGATTATTAGCACCTTTGTTGTTTATGAACAGCGCACCTCTAATACATAACACAGAGCCTTGCCAGTCATTCAGTGCCATGTTTTTGCAAACGCAACACAGACAATGCTAAAAATACATATATGCACTTAGTGAAAACAGCTATACAATAGTAAGTGCAGGATTCTATTTATATAAAATTCTAGAAAACGCAAATGATAGTGCCCACCTAGGGATAGCAAAGTTGCATAGGACTGGGGAGGGAGAGAAGTACAAAGGGGCCAAAGGAACTCTATATAGGGGCTATGGATTATTAATTATCATGACTCTGGCGATGCTCCCACTGTGCATACGTATATGAAAATATATTCTACACCTTTAATAACTGCAGTTTAACTTATGCCAATACCTCAATAAAGCTGTTAAGAAATAAAGATTCCATACAAAATCTGGATCTCCTCTTCCTCTAGAAATATTACACCTGGCAAAGCTGTTACTGACTCCATCGACACCCTTCCCAATATCTTCGGTATGTTAACTCTGATTCCTTCTCAGAACAGAAGGAAATGCTGACAAATGAGGAAACCGTATTAAGCAAAATAAGCCAGTCACAAAAAGACAAATACTATAGGACTCCACTCACATGAGGTCTCCGAGCAGTCAAATCCACAGACACACAGTATAAAAACAAAGTTGCCAGGTGTGGTGGGGGGCAGGTAGAAGCTTGTCTTGTGGGTCTAGTTTCAGTTTTGCCAGATGAAAGGAATTCTGGAAACTAGTTGCACAAATACGTGAAATTTTTAACACTACGAAACTGCACAATTCAAAGAGAGGGTAAGCTGTGCTATGTATGCACAACGCACACATAAAACAAAGAACTATATTATGGTAGTTCCCAGGGATAAATGAGAGCAGGTATTTGGCTGAAGCCTTTCTCCCTTTGCAATACTCTCTGATGTGAACTTTTTAAGGCCAAATGAGGTTGGACTTTTAGATGAACAAATGCCTGTATTTGTAGCACAAACAAGGTCTTTTTTCATTGTGAATTCTCTGATATGGAATGAGGCTGGAGCTGCACCTAAAGACCACGCGTTGACTACACTCACAAGGTCTTCCTCCAGTGATCTCTTGGTGTCTAATGATCGGTGAACTGTACCAAAACAATTTCCCACATTCACTACATGGTAATATCTTCGATTGTGAGTAACTTGTTCTGCAAGTGTTGTGCAAGATGAGCAGATATTTCTCATAAATTTTAACTCGATAAATGAGCGATGTCTTGCAATTCGAATAGTACGAGCTGCCCAACGTCACATCATCACAAGTGAGCCACTGGTTCCTGAAATTCACTTTTGATATATGGGTGTTCTGGATTACAAGCATGTTTCTGGAAGGAATTATGCTCGCAAACCAAGGTTTTACCGTACTTCATAAGGTGCTTCTCCAAGGTAATGAGTTTCAAGTGGTACCTAAAAGATTCACCATATTCTCTGCATTTACAAGTTGCTTTACAGGTGTAATTCTCTGCTAATGGGTTGGAGTTGTATCTAAAGCATTCCCCACATTTCTGGTGCTCATAGATCTGTCTTCATTGTGGATTTTCTGGTGATGGACGAGGTGGGACTTTCTAATGAAGGCCTTCTGACATTTGCTGCACTCGTACGGCCTTTCTCCAGTGTGGATTTTCTGATGCTCCACAAGTATATGTTTGTGACTAAAGGCTTTCCCACATTCACTGCACTCATAAGGCCTCTCTCCAGTGTGATTTCTCCAATGTTTAATAAGGTTGGAGTTGTACCGAAAGAACTTCCCACACACGCTGCACTCATAAGGCCTTTCTCCAGTGTGAACTCTCTTATGTCTAATGAGTCTACAGTGGTACCTAAAGGATTTCCCACATTCACTGCACTCATAAGGCCTCTCTCCGGTGTGATTTTGCCAATGCTTAATGAGCTTGGACTTGTACCTAAAGAATTCCCCACACAAGCTGCACTCATAAGGCCTTTCTCCAGTGTGAACTCTTTGATGTCTAATGAGTGTAGAGGTGTACCGAAAGAATTTCCCACATTCTCTGCACTCATAAGGCCTTTCTCCAGTGTGAACCCTCTGATGTTTAATGAGTGTGGAATTGTACCGAAAGAACTTGCCACATTCACTGCACTCATAAGGCTTTTCTGCAGTGTGAACTCTCTGATGTCTAATGAACGTGGAGCTGTACCTGAAAAACTTCCCACACTCGTTGCACTCATACGGCCTTTCTCCAGTGTGCACCCTCTCATGTCGTATGAGTCTATAGTTGTACCTGAAGAATTTTCCACATTCTCTGCATTCATAAGGCCTTTCTCCACTGTGAAGTTTCTGATGTTTCATGAAGTTGGCATTGTACTTAAAGAATTCCCCACATTTGCTACATTCATAAGGGCTTAATCCAGTGTGAACTCTCTGGTGACTAACGAGTGTGGAGTTGTACCGAAAGAATTTCCCACATTCACTGCACTTAAAAGGTCTTTCTCCAGTGTGAATTTTCTGGTGCTGAACAAGGTGGAACTTTCTAATGAAGGCCATCCCACATTTGCTGCACTCATAGGGTCTTATTCCAGTGTGGCTTTTCTGGTGCTCGACAAGTACCTGTTTTTGCTTGAAGGCCTTCCCACACTGAATGCACTTGTAATCACTTTGTCCACTTTCAAAAGCCTCCCCGCACTCAGGGTCCCTGTGTGGTTTCAACACACTGCGAGGGGCCAGGTACTGGGGCAGGCCTGTGCGGGCTGGGAAGTCCTTCCTGCCTTGGCTGCGTGTGCAGCTACTCTCAGCCACTTGAACACTGTCGTTCATTGCAGAGGAAGGCCTCCCCTCCTCCCTTCTGGAAAACTGATCTTCAATCTGTTCCTTTTGGTTTGTCCCACGAACGTATAGCTCTCTATCAGGGTACATTCCATCCTGCTCAGCCGAGGGCAACATGTCTTTCCACACTGGGCCACATGTCTCACAGGGCTGGGCCTCCTGGATGGATGGACCTGGCTTTGAAATCCTGACCTGTGACACCTCCTCGTCCCGGGCTCCAGGCCAGCAACCTGTAAGCAGAGAAATGCTGCTCAAGCGCACGCTGACCTTGTTGGGAAGAGGGAGCCCTGTCGGGAATGCGCATCAGACACCCCATGGACGAGGCCATGGGACAGCTCACGGGCTGGGGGACTCAAGATGGTGAGAGGGCCTGCTGTGCAGAGCAAGGCCTGGCCAGCGCCCACGACAGTACAGCCCTGACCCTGGGGAACGACACAAGGGAGGGGTGCTGTCTCTCCCCATGTGGGCTGCTACGACAAAATACCACAGACTGGGTGGCTTATTATAAACAATAGTGATTTATTTCTCACAGTCCTGGAGGCTGTGATTCTGAGATCAGGGTGCCAGCATGGTGGGGTGAGAGTCCTCTTCTAGGCTGTCAACTTCTCACTGTGTCCTCACATAGCGGAAGGGGCTGAGACGTCAGCGGGGTTTCTTCTACAGGGGCACTAGCCCCACCCATGAGAGCTCTGCCTTCATGACCAGAGTGCCATCTTCTAACACCCCTATACTGGGCATGAGGAATTGGTGGGGGGGGGTGGGGCTGGGGATGGGGCACAAACACTTAAAACACAGCAGGTGGCCTGTCGGGAGGAGAGACAGGGATTCAGGTCACTCCTGGGCAAAGGGCTACGTCTGCTGGGGACTGGTGAGCACTGTGGAGGAAACAGTAGACAGACTAGAAATACCTACCTAACGACAACAGAGACACTGCAATTCAGGAACTACTTAAGGACACGTGCAGACCTCACGATATCCTACATACAGTCAGATGCTGGAGAGCCCTGCGAAGGCCGCGATGAAACAGAACAAGAGGTGAAGGCTAACATGTGTTAGATTGTGGTGGAAAGGGGACCAGACTTCAGAGTAGAAGTGAAAACGGGAAAGGAGAGGTAGAAATGAGGTCTGGTGGGGCGCCTGGGTGACTCAGTCAGTTAAGCATCTGACTTCATCTCAGGTCATGATCTCACACTTCATGGGTTCGAGCCCCGCATCGGGCTCTGGGCCGACAGCTCAGAGCTTGGAGCCTGCTTCGGATTCTGTCTCTCCCTCTTTGCCCCTGCCCTGCTCACAATCTGCCTGTCTCTTGCTCTCTCAAAAATAAATAAACGTTAAAAAAAAAAAAAGGAAAAAGATAAAAGAAATGAGATCTGGCCTGTCCTGGCACCAAATGATGGTGGACAAAGGACAGACTCCCAGCTCTGACACACACCTCTCCCCAGCCCCATACCACCAGGGCCATGTACTTTTGGGTGTCTCTTGCCCCTGATGTAGTAATGTCTGCCTATTAGGCACCCAGGGTCCTCCCCATGGCTCCAGTGAGCACTTTCGTGGCACCTGCAATAGGCCAGTCCTGGGTGAAAGAAAGGAAAAGCAATGGCCAGGATGCGCCCGAAACAACCCAACACAGGACATCCAACATCTTACAATTACAAGGACTTCAGAGGAGACACCGTAGAAACAAGCCAGCGCCCCCACATTAGTAACTAGGTTGGGCCTGAAAGTCCTGACACAGGCAAGAGCGCCCAAGAAATGCCAGCGCGAGTCCGGGGGGGCCTGGGGGGCCACGGCTCCAAGCATCTAGACCAGGTGACCACGCCAGGGACACGCAAGGTCCGAGGGGTCTCTCAGACAAACATCCACGTTTCTGACTTCTGCGCCCTGGGACCTGCTGGCGTGGAGCGGGTGCAGGGCACACTACCCAGTTCTGCCAGGAGACCAGGAGAGGAGGCAGGACCTTTGGTCTTGGGGGAAGGACAGAGCTGCCCGTGGGGAGAAGGGGCAGAACAGAGCCCAGCCTGGGACGCGGGGCTCGGCGTGAGGGCCTTACCTAGGGACGACAGCAGCGCAAAGTTCTCCCTCATCACAGCACGGTACAGGAGTCTCTGAGCTCCATCAAGGAGGCCCCACTCTTCCTGGGAGAAGTGTATGGCCACGTCCTCGAAGACCACACGGCTCTGCCAAGATTGGAACGTTTTGGCTCCCGAACAGCTTCTTGTGTCGACTGCATCCTGGGGATTCTATATTTATCTGTTTGCCATCCACTGATTACGGCGCTAAACCAACGGCTGTTAGGATCCACATCTGTTTGGATCTCCTCTGAAACCCAGAGCCCACACTCTGACCCACCTCCTTCACGGACTCACACACCAAGTCAACACCTCCTGTGCCCTCAATCAGCTGGGGCCAGGTACCAGACAACCACCTCCTCTTCCCCAGATCCACTAAAATTCTACAAAATACCCATCCTGAGGCTTTTCCCTTACCCTTCATTTCTCCCACAAAGTCAAATAAATGCTCTGCCCTAAGGATTCCCTTTGCTGGGGTTTATGCCTTCTAACCAAATCCGGCGCTTCCCCACATGGCCGTGTCACACGTGCTCCCGCCTCCTTGAGAAATAGAATAAAAACCTTCTTTCGGCAACATCAGTCTCCACGTCATCACTTGCCCACTTCCGTGGACTAAAATCCTGCGGGTGCCGTTCCTGATACACTTCTCTCGCCTGGACCTTCAGTCCTCCCCCCCCACACCCATCCCTGCTCACCCTCCTCTCTGGCTTCCCAACATGGAAGACTCACCAGCTGCTGGTGGCATGGGTGTCTGCCCTCATTACCACTGATCACTGTGTCCAGGGCACAGCATAAAAGGGAGCCTGGGGGCTCGGGGATGCGGGGCTCTCCCTCTCTCCCACCGGCTAGTTACCCTGGGGTCCCCCGTGTCTGAGAGGGAAGACTCAGACTCTCCAATGAACTTGGACTCACCCCTCCACCTTAAGCACCCGGAGCCACTCACACTCCTCCTCACCTGGATATCGCTCGTGGACTCCCTTCTCTCCTGACGCTGACCCCTCCACAGACACCTCCCCAGACACCCCCAGCCCACACTGGCATTTCCTTCACTTCCCCACAGGCCATTCTGCACATGGAACCCAGGCAGTGCATGGCAAATGCATCCGGGGTCCATTAAGGCCCAGTCCTGCCCCTGAACACGGCGAGTCCCCAGGTCCCCCAGTGCCAAGCTGGCCCCTGGCCTCGCTTCAAAGGTCCCCCTACTAGGCCCCACTTCTTGTCTCATCCTCAGGCACCCTGCCCATGTGAAGACCTCACATACCCTCTGCCCCTTTGCCTATGTATTTCACCCACCGTCCCATAACTAACCGTCCCATAAGCAGTGGGAACCTTCTTCTCTCCTCTGAAGGCCAGGACACTTATGTCCCCACCCACAAGTCCACGCCATGTTAGGCCTGGCAGCTCTTCAAGCTGATCTACTGCCCTCTCAACATCTAGCTCACGTGCACTGAAGTCTCAAAGTCTCAGAACACTTTCTCACTCCTACACCCACCATCTCTCCCTCTCTGTTCTGTCTCTATCTCTCTCACACACAACTCACACATAGATGCTTAGCTTCCTCAGCTTTATGAGGCCCAGAACCCCACCCAGGTGCCCAATCAAGGAACCCAGGACTCAGATCACACCCTTTATTCCATCCCTGCTCCTGTAAGGGCATCGCTGCCACGACCCAGAGCCGAGGCCTCCTGGATCTGATCCATCTTCATCCGAGCCCACGCCCCGGCCCCCACGCTGTGGCTGCTTCCAACCCAAATCTACTCTGCAGCTCCAGACTGCGTGTAATAAAGTGCCTACATGACACCTCCCCTTAGGGCCCCTGAAATATCTGTGACAAAGACAAAAACGAAGTCCCCTTATTTCACCTGGAAATTCCTCCTATGGCTGGCTTCCTCCAGTTTAGCTGAAGCACCCATCCTTCAGAACAAGGCCAAGACCCCAGGGGCGACCCCCGACCTTTCCCTCTCTCCCGCCTCCTCACTTCCCCGGGTCTCTACATCACAAAATAGGAGCAGCTCTGATTCAACATTCGACACACACCCAGAAACCGACGGCTCCTCTGCTTCCACAGCCACCACTCTTCTGTAGTCACAATGCTCACCTGGACTCTCACCCGGGCCTCCCTGCCCTCACACCCCCACCTGTCTTCCACTCCGCGGCCAACGGAGCCTGTTACAATCTGGGTCACAGCACCTTCCTCTTCTGTTTCCAACCTTCCCTACTTCCAACCTACCTCACACTGGAGACCCAGAACCCCAGGCTGTCACTCAGGGTCTGGTACCCGTGCACCCCTACCCACCCCCAGCCTGGCTCCCCATTCTCACCAGATATGAGAGAGACTTGCAGTTTGCAAACATCCCAGCTAAGTCTCACCTACAGGCACGTGAACATTCTGCATCCCGCAGCCAGGATTCCCTGCCACATCTGACCACATCACTTGCTAGGAATGGGAGCCGCTCCACATACAATCTAAGACCAAATACAGGATCCTGGGCCGGAGAGAAGCACAGGGTCTTCAGACTCGAGAGCGACCAGGACAGGAGAAGGTTCCTGGAGCAGGACACTGCCACTCCCTGGGGGCATACACACAGGGTGCCAAAACCACCTGGGTGCCAATCGGGATGGTTGAAAGGTGTGACACCCTCCACTCACCTGCACGGGGTCCATAAGCATTTCTGCCACCGCCATGGGGCCCTATGGGAAGGAGACCAGGAGATCATTTGAAATGGGGAGCTGTGGAAGGGTCTTCTGAACTGAGCTGGACCACCACCCATGTCCTTCCCTGAGCAAAGTGACCTCAGCCTCATGGTCTAAGTTCAGCTCCTCAATAAACAGTGTTGCCTCTTATTGGCAGGGTAACCCTGGAGAAGGACTGAGCCTAAGGGGGGGGGAAATACTTATTGGGATAAGAATGCTTCCAATCTCATAGGTTAATATTGGTACCGAAATGTCAGAAGTACATGCTATGTAACAGCTCTGTCCATAGAATCCATCTGCCATAGGGCAAATGAAATGCTAGGGTTTTGAAATTTAAGGTCTTTATTGCTTTTTACAATTTCAGAAGATATCATAGATCAAACTTCATATTGTAAATAGATTAAAATTAGTCTCAAGTAAATTATGAAGTGTTTGCATAAATTTAACTTGTTGAATAGGTTCATTTTTAATTATCTACCCACGCATACATATTTAGAGGAATATTAATTAGTACGTAAGTCAACACATTTTTTACACAATTTTAAGTGGACCAGTTGTAGGAAAAGGTTGGGCAGGCAGACAAGCTACTGGTCCACACGGCGACCAGACCTGCTGCTATGTAATCCTCAAAAGAGAGTTTGTTGGAGGCCCTGGACTGGCCAGCGGCTCATCCTTCTTGCCCTGAGCGGGGTAGATGACAAGCAGTACCCTGTGTGGGACCTTGGCGCCCCATCAGCCTGGAGGACATTTCCCTTGTTCCACAGACAGTGGTCCTGAGGGTCGCCTGAGCCCACAGCTGAAGAGTCTATACCAGCACACAACTCTGGCTCCACCAAAGGGCAGTTTCTCCCCCCACCAAGGTCTCCGTTCCTAGAGACGCGGGAGGAGGATCTTTCCTATAGCAAATCTGCTCTTTTCCGAAGGAAGCATCAGGGATGCCAGCACCTGCTTCCCATGCCCTCCTCTCTCTCACCACGTGAAGATCTCCTCGGTCGGATCCTCAGGCCAGGCCCTGGTGCAGTGCACACCCCCCACACCTTGGACAGCTCCAGCCCAGTCCCCCTTCCCGGTTCTCCGGGCCTTCACGTCCACCTGCCCACGGGAAGTCCCCACCTCAGATATCTCAGCATCAACACGTCCAAAACCGAACTCGGGAGCTCCCCGGAACCTGCCCCCTGTGCTCGCTTCCCCATCTCCGTTCTTTCAGATGTTCAGGCAAAGAAACCCTGACTTGGTCCTTCGCTCCCCGCTTGCGCTCACAGCTACACGAGACGCGGCTCTGCTGCCCGACTCTCTGCAGAATCTCCTCGCATCTCCATCGCCGCCCTGGGCCAGCCGCCCCCATGAGTGCCCGGGGTGCCCTGCACTGGTCTCCCAGCAGGCTCCCCGCCTCCGTCCCCGGGCCTGCTCTCCCCTATCCTAACCTCCTACCTCAGGGCGTGCGACTCCCACCCCCGCTCTCCCGGCCCCTGATCCCGGCTGCGGAAGCGCCCAGACGTCCCCGCGGCCCCTGCAGGCGACACTCCGCCCCGCCCCCCAGCTCCCACTCAGGAGCCGCTGCGAGCCCCACCGCAGGGGCGGGACCCGGACCCCGAACCAGGACGTCCTCCGCTCCCGGCCGGGGGCCTAACGGCGGGGAGCTAACCGGGCGCGCGTCCATCCGGGCCTCCGCACTCCGGGCGGGGGCGGGCGGCCGAGAGCGGGGGGTCGCAGCACCCACCCGCGCCGGCTTCACCGGCGCGGCCTCCGCCTCCGCCCGGTGGGAAGAGCCGGGCGGGGACAGCGACTCTGCCTGCGCCCTCCCGCTCCCTCACCTCTGCGCCAACCACGCGCCTTAGAAACCCTGAACCCGTGAAACCAAGAGCAACCGAAAGGACACCGACAAGGAGCACCGGAAGTTCCGCCCCCACCCGATCAACGTCTCCTTCTCAGGTCCTCATTGGCTCAGCCGCCGCCGCCGCCGCGCCCCGCAGACTGACGGGTAATGTGGTTTCCGCCGCCGCCACCGCCTCCGTTCGCAGCGGACAAAGGGCGAGAGGCCTTGTCGGGGGGCGCTGGGAAATGGAGTTCCGGGGCTCCAGGGAAGGGGAGTGGGGGAGGGTGTCCCCACCTGCTTTTAAAGGGGACGTACCCAGATTTCTTGGCGCCCACTCCGGGCAGTTAGGGACGTGTTACTTCATATGCTGCGATGCAAACGGACAGCACATCACGACGCCACGTCTGCTCAGAGCTATCAAATACCTCGTCGCTTTTCAAATACAGGCTGAATCTCGAGTCAGTTTTAATGAGCCGTGTATTCGTCCCAGGACAAGAAAGAAAAGGCTTCGGACAGAGCCATGGAGGGGAAGGCTGGGGCAGCATGATGGGGCGGGCACCCAAGTGGGTAGAAAGGGCGAAGCTGTGCCTCGGATTCCTGGAAAAACCTCTTTCCTGTCTGTGTAGACAGTCACTGGTTGTTCGAACCCAGTGAGCAACACAGTTCTTCAAATACTACTCCTCCCGCGATATTCTTCAATTTCAAATCTGGAAAGAACAGTGACGTAACACCATCTTCTGCCGGGACGGAGTGGCTACTCCCACCGCTGGGGCACTTGTAAGAAAGCAGCAGCCTGTCCTCCAGACAAAGGTAAGGGATCCAGTCTCTCCTCTTCTTGCTGGTAACTGGTTTATCATTTCACCTGAAATTCTACCAACGGTGTCATTTCAGGGAGTCGAAGTCATCCGTGAAAAACACTTGTGGAATGGAAATTACTGAAAGGCATTAATAATGATCAGTTGTTCAAAGAGAGTAACAGAAATACTGCTGGGAAGACATACCTGTGAACATGGGTTTAAAAAAGGTTAAGATCCAAGGAAGTTTGCAAGACTGAAATCTGAAAAACCAGAAAATGAAGCTATGTTTATGGCTCTGCTTGAATCTTGGCCATACTCAGGTTTTGGGGGTTTTTGATAACTGAAAACGAGGCTATTAACTGGTTGGAGAGAGAGAGAGACAATGTTTTGAAAGGCTTGCCTAAATGGCGAAAATGAACAGAGAAGCTGTGCTGTGGGGTGTATTTACGTATGTAAGAAATGCACGGGGGCACCTGGGTGGCTCAGTCAGTTAAGCGTCGGGCTTCAGCTCAGGTCATGATCTCTTGGTTCGTAGGTTCGAGCCCTGCATCAGGATCTGTGCTGACAGCCAGCTCAGAGCCTGGAGCCTGTTTTGGATTCTGTGTCTCCCTTTCTCTCTGACCCTCCCCTGCTCATGCTTTCTCTGTGTCTCAGAAATAAATTAAAAACACTTAAAAAATTAAAAAAAAAAAAAAAGAAAGAAATGCACAATGTGCCCCCACAGGGTTTCAGGCTCTCTGATAGGTGCATGGGACACATCAGGGAGAGAGCTGCTCTCTGTCTACAGGATTGTTCTGTGTTTTCTCCATTTGTCTATTTAGTATTCATTTATCTGAAGTCCAAACTAATCGTCAAAGATGTGTACTTCTCTCTTCCAAGTCTTACAGGCTTGCAGATCTCCTATTATAAGCAGCTCAGGAATAAGCCCTAAAGTGTGTTTTCGCTTCCTTCCCCAGAGGCATGTCCCCACCTAGGCACTCCCTGACCCATCAGCCATAACCTCAGTTCCCCCTCCGGCCCTGTCCTTTCTGCACGTGAGGTGGTTTCCTGCGGACCTTCCTGGTGTGCCTGGCCTCTTATTTCCGGGTATCTAGAGTGTAGCTAAGCTACTTCCTGGTGTCACTGTCTCAGCATCCATTTTGTTTGGCCAAACCGCCTGCGGGGGACTTTACATAGACACCCACCGCCTCGTGGAAGCACATGCCCTAGGTTACAGCCCAAAGAGTCACAAGCAAATGTAAGTTCCTGATAGGACTTCCCAAAGGCCCTTGTAATTAACAGCCCCCAGTCTCCCAGATGTTTCCCCCTTAGATAAGACCTCTTTGAAGCTTACCAAAACCCAGCTGTTTGGGTCTAAACTGACCAATCTGTCTCTACCTGGGAAACCTCAAAGCCACTCAACTCAGGGACCCTTATAAAGGCACGTGCCCCAGGTGTTGCCTTTTTTCTACCTGCATTTGGCCTTGACATTCCTGAATGGCCCCTGGAGGTGTGCCATGCACTTCTTCCAGGACCTGTGACTAATAAACTGCTCTATTTCAATGTCTCTTGTGGGCCGTTATTGAACCACAACCTGACCCACCCTTTGGCACCCTGTGCTGGACTTAACAAATGTTAATTTACCAGTCATAACCCAGGAAACTGTGGAGTAGCACAAAGTCCCTTCCAATGGCATTGACCTCTCCATGTTGCACTCAGTCACCTTTATAAATGAAGACCCTGGCACAATTCAAGGACATGTCCTGTGTTTAATGGGTTGGTCTTGATTTCTATACTGATTTTGTCAGGACACCCTAAATATCCTGTATTCAGTTTTTTATAATACACTGCAAAAAAGTCAACAGTTAGGGACTTGATTAGTTACTAGCAACTTCTGTAATTTTTGCTCAAACTTCCCACTTAGGAGCAACCAGAGAAAGCTAATTATGTATACTTAACAAATCACATAGGATTCCCACTTCTGCTCCCAACACCACCCAACCACCGCTGTGCCCTGACACCAGCATCGTACAATCAGGCACTGCTGAAACTATACCTGTTTTCCATTACAGAACATTCCCCTCCTCTGTGTGCCTCGGACTCTCTGCCAAAAGCAGGAGATGGGAAACACATGGACTTTACCTATAAAGATTAGAACAAAACTCACTGGAATAGAAAAAAAGAAAAACACTATAAAAATCTATGAAAATAGGGGCTCTTGGGTGGCTCAGTCAGTTGAGCGTCTGATTTCGGCTCAGGTCATGATCTCACGGTCTGTGAGTTCAAGCCCCGCACTGGGCTCTGTGCTGACAACTCAGAGCCTACAACCTGTTTAGATTCTGTCTCTCTCTCTCCTTCTCTTTCTCTGCCCCTTCTCTGCTAGTGCTCTCTCTCTCTCTCTCTCTCAAAAATAAGTAAATAAATGAACAAACTTTTAAAAATCGATAAAAATAAAAAGCTGGCTCTTTCAAACAATTATCAAAATTGACAAGTTTAGGTAGGCCAAGAAAATAACAGAAATTAAGAAAATTAGAATGAAGGGGAAATAGGATTATTGACTCTGCAGAAATTAAGAGCATCATAAGGAAACATCATGGGCAACTTTACCCATCAAATTTAAACAATTTAGAGGAAATGTACAAAATCCTTAAAATATTATTTTTTTTAAATTTTTTAATGTTTTATTTATTTCTGAGAGAGAGACAGCATGAGCAGGAGAGGGTCAGAGAGAGAGGGAGACACAGGATCTTAAACAGGTTCCAGTCTCTGAGCTAGCTGTCAGCACAGAACCCGACGTGGGGCTCGAACCCATGAACCGTGAGATCATGACCTGAGCCGAAGTCAGATGCTTAACCGACTGAGCCACCCAGGCACCCCCCTTAAAAGATTATTAAATATGACATAAGAGGAAAATATGAAAAGAACTATACTAAGTAACAGTAATTGAAAATCTTCCCACAAGGGGGGCGCCTGGGTGGCTTAGTCGGTTAAGCGTCCGACTTTCACTTAGGTCATGATCTCGCGGTTCGTGGGTTCGAGCCCCGCGTCGGGCTCTGTGCTGACTGCCAGCTCAGAGCCTGGAGCCTGTTTCAGTCTGTGACTC